>NC_135550.1:23874175-24029175 GCF_964340395.1 Glandiceps talaboti
TACATGCTAAAGAGAACTACAATCGAAAGATGTGGAACGGAAATTTAAACTTTGAATCAATAAGAAGAATACTTTTCCAGCTGTTTGTTTGTTTGTTTTCTTACTTGCCATTTACTCGTACCGAAGATAATATGCACAGAAGATTTCTAGCATTTTACTGCTTTACACGTTTATGCACAAAAACACTGCAACTACATGTAAGTTAGGTATACTACACTACATGGAATAGAATGGCAAAGTGTGGTTGGAATGCTGTATGTATGTATGTATGTATGTATGTATGTATGTATGTATGTATGTATGTATGTATGTATGTATGTATGTATGTATGTATGTATGTATATGTGTGTGTGTGTGTGCGCGCGTGCGTGCGCGCATGCATGCATGCATGTATGTATGTTCTCACAGAGTGTCTTATGCCACAATGTATCTTTGCCACTTTATTTGGATCTATACAGCGTTGCTGAGAGATGCCACAAATCTGTATTGATGAAGATGATCTTTTCGAATCATTAGTACATATAGTACGAGGGCTTCAATGTCATCCATTAAATACAGTTCACGGTCAAACTTTTTCAAGGCAACTCAGCCTACAAGGTTTACAGAAATCAATTGCTTAGATTATGTGAGGCTAGGAATATTTGAATGTTGATACTATAGTCTAAATGTATTATGTCGAATTATATACCCTGAAATACTACATAATGAAAAGTGTCATCTGAGTTGATGTAGTCAATGTACAAAAAACCGGAGTTTTACAATAAGATGTCTCCAATCATGCGTTATTGTTGATATTTTAAAGGTTACGAACTCAATCATTTCCATGTGAATAGTTGCTAGGAGAGAACATAACACTGTAGTTGGGATAAGTAGTATTAATTATTTCACCGTGGTTCCATGTAACGTCGATGTCGTGACTATCGAATATTAACAACACAAACCAAATAATTCACAATTGTGCATCAAAATTTCATGTTGCTAAATCATTCAATGCTGCGATTTGAGATTAATGGCAAAGGTGTCCTTGCTATATATTGTGTCAAATTTAATTCACGTTGATACAACTCTTCCACGCATATTATACAAGCTGTACAATGTACAAGCACTGCTGAATACGCTTGCAGAACATTGCAGATTTGACATTCAACGGGGAGCTTTAGGCGTTGCAGGTTCTGAAGATGTGTGAAGGAAATTTCCATCATGTAGGATAAAGTTTGTATGATTTCGAGGACTAGATTGTCTTAAAAAGACATTTCTGATACAGACGAAACCATGGTACAAAACATTGGCAGTTATACATTTAATGGCTACAACAGTATTAATCTGATAAACATATATCTTGGTTTGGGAATACGATGATTTTTCCAATGTACCATCACCTGACGTATAAAGGCTGTATTGAGAACATGGGATTCATTAATAACAACCCAGAAGGATTCGTTTGGATTAACAAGAAAATCGCTAAATGTTATTATAGGTGATTATCGGGTGGTAAAATATACGCCATTACAGATTACTTGGTATATTGAATAAATTATGTATTATATATCACAGTCATTGTAATATACAAATAAAATATCAAATTCAAAGATAAAATGGGAGTAAAGACACACCATACTAAATTATGCCTATGACCGTGGCTTTCACTGATACCTGCGCGACACAAAAAAAAATCATCAAATTATTGTTGTCTACTCACCGACGAGGGGAAACACAGTGGTAGCGGCAAGAGCAAAATCGGCGCTATGATAAAAATAACAGTCTTCTTAAATGATAGGACGGTTTTCAGTGTACTCATTTGTCGTTCTTGGTGGTTTTCAGGCTCCATTTTTTCCTTAGAATATTTAGAAGAAGCGATATCCAAGGAACGACAAATTTTCCAGCAGCAGACGTGACTCAGTCTGATGACCTCAAGTTGACCCCATCTTTCCAGCAGGGAGTCTACATTAGAGTATTCAGGAATCCATTTGCTGATACATTTCTGGAAAAGAAACCAATTAGCGTGCAAGGACTTAAGGGTCGCTGATAAAGCCAGGGTTCATGACCTGAGTGAAAGGTTTACAGTTAGTATACCAATTGCTAATATATATATATAGAAGAACGTACTTTACAAACAATGGCAGATGTTAAATTTAAAACGTTAACTGTTACACTTCCACTTAGAATAAGTCTGGCTGTGTCGAACTGAAAATTCTCTTGCAACCTCTTGTAGGTTATTGTAATTACCAAAGTTAGATGTGTTTGTCTTTTCCCCTCTCAAAGACTGATTGACACACATGATACATTAATATACATTTCGACATCAGCGACTACTTTCTCATTAAGAAGTCACTTTGGTTTCACCATGAATGATAAACACATATGAGTACTAGCCTTCTAATGGAATTTGTCTCCATATTGAATTGAATTTTATTTTCACCAGAAACATAAGATAATAACATTACAGAGAGGAAAATACAAATACAATAAAAGAAAATGCTCTGGTGAGGACCATGGAAATAGTTTACTAGAAACTAATCTAGTCCATGGTCCTCATCCTGTCAAAATATAGAAGGTATGACAGCTGTCTCTGTACGAAATGTGTGCGATAATACTCAGATGCAACCTTTAGCCCACTGCTAGTTTTATTTGACAAATTCTCTTGACAATAGCGTAGGCGAGATTGGAGCTGTTGTCATATTTGCTTATGTTCTGAAGTCATTCGTTTAAAACATGATAGGTAATTCAATTCAATGAATTGACTTCTTGACGTAAAATGAACCCCTGTCTACTTTTTATGTAGTGGTTCCGCGTTTCCTTGCTCTGAGGGGAAATAATGTAACACGCCCCCATGCGGTCGGACAATGAAAAAGATATGGTAAAACTAATCATCGTTACACGTGTACATGGAGACTGTCAACAGTCGTCTTGACTTTTTTGTAATTTAACTTTAATATTATTGTTGCCGCTGAAATCAATAGAATTAAACATGGTGTGCGCAGGATAGGACGTTCCATAAAGTCAAGAGATTATATTTTAGGTGTTCGAATCCTCAGCGAGTGAGTAGCGCGCGTTCTGTATAGTACTGTGTACATGCTTACTATTGTATGTTGTAGGTTATGTATTTGCACACAACTAGTATTTAAATAAAACATATTTCAGAAGGTTTTTCAGGAATACGACAAAATATAATCTGCGTCTGAATACAGACTAGTGTACATGTGTAAATGAAAGTTTTGCTTCGGTAAAGTAACAATTAGAAATATCTTTATTTTTTTCCAAATTCATAATCATGTTTTCACTACATCTAAATTGATAAATCAATGCTAGCTGAATATTGAAAACGTTTGCAATGAAAACTACTGGTCACACGCGTGAGTACATACCTCCGAGTTCTCCTGATAAACCAGTTATTAATATGTTGCATTAAACATTAATATATATATATATTATATATATATATATATATCCGAAAGCGCTGAGGGCGTCTTCAAGGGTTGGAACTAAATGACTGATACAAGTAATATAATTATACAATGGCTGCATTGCAATCTTTACTCAAATTCAGACCTTGAAATGAATCGCGTGTCTATAAAAATCTATTGTCATGTTTTCATCATTGACAAGGACGCGGTTTCTACATGGATTTCTATATTAGTGGATATATCGCACAACTTACCAAACTCTCACAGTTTAACTAAAGACACTCTCATTTGAATCGCCAGCAGGTATTAGTGTTTGCCAACATCGGAACAACGTTGTCCATTTTCATATGGTTTTACCCTGATCTTATTAACTACGGTTTGGAAGTTTGGGGAAATGGATATTCCACACATTCACACTCTGTTTTGAAGGCACAAAGCGTGGCAGTCCGTGCAATACTTTTATCTCATCTACGGATCACTATGTTTCCCCCCTCCTATTTACAGAACTTGACATTTATAAACTGTACAGGTTTTCAATCAGCTCTGTTGAACATGATTTGACTTTTTTTTCCATGAGAGCGCCTCTAACGGTGAAACATGTCCAACCTCGTAGGACATTCACGTATTTATCGTTGAAGGCTACATGTAGGTAGG
This sequence comes from Glandiceps talaboti, assembly GCF_964340395.1. NCBI lineage: Eukaryota > Metazoa > Hemichordata > Enteropneusta > Spengelidae > Glandiceps > Glandiceps talaboti. Next base: position 23,878,234 of record NC_135550.1, read on the forward strand.
TGCCCGTCTACAACAATGGACGTCACTTGTGGCGAGCAAATGAGATCATATCTCTTGGCGCATGGCGTTCAATCCAATTTTTTTTTTATAAATGATATATTAGTAAGTGGTAATTAATGTTGCAAATTTAGATAGAGTACACAGCTATGCGATTTTGACAGACATAGAGCCAAACAACTTGGGTCTTAATCCTCGGAGTTCTAGATATGAAAAATCTCAAGTCTCTTGCCAGAAGTATAACGTCAAAACTAAACTATGTACTAGCATACTATTCTTCACTTTTACCAAATACAATTTTACCAACAGTGGCAGTTTTTTTCTCAGAGTAAGAATAGAAAACACAGCTACCTATTCGTTTCTTTTCTCGATGTGTAAAATATAGACGATGTTAGTATGACGAAAAAATCGGCATGCCCTCGCCTTACGACATATTGAGGAGATCTAATAACAAACATTACATTACAAAAACGTACAGTTAATACAGTGATAAACAACACAGCCTTTAAAACGAGTTTGAAAATAGCCAAGATAAAATGCAATTTTTTCAAATGATATGAAATAGTGATGTGGATTAATGTTTAAGTTACTTTTTATAATGGGGTTGGAAATCTACTCTCTTTATAGAATTCATTTTCATAAAATATAACCAATAAGTAGACTTCGTTTCCTGTATTAATACACAGGTTGCTAAAAATTAATGCTTACATGCTATCAGGACTGGAATCACGAACACAGTTGTGTAGCTCAAACGGATGAGTCTATTGTAGTCAACGATTTCCGAACTATGTCGACTGCTAAATAAAAGCATCGCGAGGGAAATCTTTGAGATAGTAAACAATTTGAACTCCTAGATCCGGGAAATGATTATTTCACCGCAGTGGAATGGTGGTTGAGGTTTAACTGAAATCCAATGGGAAATCTATGAGAGAACAAACGAAGACTCAGACTTATTGTCAGTATAAATTATCCATCGTCTATATAAAGTATTTATTGAGAACTGTTGGGAACATGCACCGTTTTGAAGACGACCTTTCAGTATCAGTACAATGTACTACGAAAAACGCCCCGGGAAACCATACTCTGACGGAGACATATCCTTTTAATAGACGTCTCGTCTCAAACAGTTCTATTATTTACGAAATACCATTTTGTGCCACTTGACTTTTCAAATTTATATGCAAAATATGATCAAATCTTGTCATATCTTAAGACATACAATATTACTCACCCTGTACTCAATACTCTGGCCAACTACTGGTACCACAATACTAACCAATATCACCACTGACTTCACAACTGGGTTAGCTGCATATCATGTAAAACAATGACATACCAGTACTTACATTGGGTCAACTGTATATCATGTAAAACAAGGACATACCAGTACTTACCTTGGGTCATCTGTATATCATGTAAAACAATGACATACCAGTACTTACCTTGGGTCATCTGTATATCATGTAAAACAATGACATACCATGATGGGTGAATGGTTAGCGTGACCGGCTTGGAATCTACAGGTTGCAGGTTCGAGCCCCGTCGCTGCCTGCTGTTTGTTTCTGAGTGGCTAAAGTCCTTGGGCAAGATTTGAACCACGACTGTGCCTCAGTCAACCCAGCTGTATAACTGGGGACCTGGTAGGATGTAGGTTGCAATGTGAAGGCTTTAATCCTATGCGCTTAAATGGCTGCAATGGATTGTATGCTCCCCGGGGAGTTGAGGAAGACTAAAGGGCCGTTGTGCTGTTCTGATCCGAGCCAGGGGTAATAATTGTAAAGCGCTTTGAGCACGGAGTGGGAAAGCGCTATATAAGAAACCAACATTATTATTATTATTATTATACCAGTACTTACCTTGGGTCATCTGTATATCATGTAAAACAATGACATACCAGTACTTACCTTGGGTCATCTGTATATCATGTAAAACAATGACATACCAGTACTTACCTTGGGTCATCTGTATATCATGTAAAACAATGACATACCAGTACTTACCTTGGGTCATCTGTATATCATGTAAAACAATGACATACCAGTAATTACCTTGGGTCATCTGTATATCATGTAAAACAAGGACATACCAGTACTTACCTTGGGTCATCTGTATATCATGTAAAACAATGACATACCAGTACTTACCTTGGGTCATCTGTATATCATGTAAAACAATGACATACCAGTACTTACCTTGGGTCATCTGTATATCATGTAAAACAATGACATACCAGTACTTACCTTGGGTCATCTGTATATCATGTAAAACAATGACATACCAGTACTTACCTTGGGTCATCTGTATATCATGTAAAACAAGGACATACCAGTACTTACCTTGGGTCATCTGTATATCATGTAAAACAAGGACATACCAGTACTTACATTGGGTCAACTGTATATCATGTAAAACAAGGACATACCAGTACTTACCTTGGGTCATCTGTATATCATGTAAAACAATGACATACCAGTACTTACCTTGGGTCAGCGGTATATCATGTAAAACAATGACATACCAGTACTTACCTTGGGTCATCTGTATATCATGTAAAACAATGACATACCAGTAATTACCTTGGGTCAACTGTATATCATGTAAAACAATGACATACCAGTACTTACCTTGGGTCATCTGTATATCATGTAAAACAATGACATACCAGTACTTACCTTGGGTCATCTGTATATCATGTAAAACAATGACATACCAGTACTTACCTTGTTGTAGTCGTGAAAGAGTCAGACTGTTGTAAGTTCTCAATGGGGAACGCCTTAGTGAAATTAGTCAAATACACGTCTGATAGTTTTTCCTGTATCAAACTGTGACACTGATATAAGTTTGCACATTGAGTATTTTCTTGATATAATATTATTTTCAAGCTGTGAGGGCAAAATTAGTGCTAGGACAGTGATTCGAAGAATACTAGCATACGTCACAATTTGAATATATTAAGTACAATGCAATAATTATCCGAGTGACGATAAGTAAGGTTTGCCAAGAAAAAGAAGCTTCAATTTGCCACTCGATTTTGTGGTACATGTCAATGTATATTATCATCACCAGAAAGTTCACCAAGTTTGTAGCATGATTGGGTTACAGTCTAATGTTGCCAATATGTACCTTAGTCCACTGTCACTGACGTTTTGCAATATTGGGACCATAACGTGATTGAAATATGTTGCAAGTGTGACTTTACGCGTTTCTAGGCCGGCTTCGTGACCGTCACCTAACAAAGCCCAGTGTCATCAAGTGCCAATTAATGTTTGGAATATGTGTAAATTTGTTCTCCCCACCGTTGTCATTTGTCAAGTTTCCCCCACTAGCACGCAACAACCAAATAAGGCAGAGGCTGTCACACACGAAGTTTCCTATATATATATTCAGTAGTAGTTGATACTAAACTAGTTCTCCCTAGGTTTGTGACCATAAAAATACAAAAATGAAATATCTGGCAAAATGTTTGCTTTTGTCATTCGACCTTGAAGGTTTGGGTCAAAGTCATCTGCATATTGTAAAGAGAAAATTCACTTCCTGAAATCTGGTGAAGATTCCAGTGTCGAGGATATCTTCATGTGTCCGAATTTGTGAGATTCTGGCGCCCAATCAATTATTAATGAAATCTCGATCTCTATCACGTGACTTTGATATGATCATGAAAAATTTAAATGCATGAAGTTTCGTCATGTTTTATGTAAGGAGTCATGGTTACATGCATATGAGATGAAATTTTACACACTTTGATGTCGAACTATTAATCACAGAGAGGAAAAGATATTTTTCTTGTCTGTGTATTAATATATAGTGGTAATGATATGTAAGAAAAGGCCTTGACAGGGAATGTAGGGAGCCCATCCCTGGTCAATAGGGACTCTATCTATGATAACTAACCTAGTTGCTGAGATATTGCTCGAATTATGGGATCACCAAAGCAAAAATGAGAACCAAAATGTAGCTTTACAAAATCATAGTGACGTATAAAAGTCTCAATTTATTACAACACGTTTTGTGCCAGCTGTGAACTAAAATAGTCTGCAGAAATATAATATAGCGCACACACTGACGGTCAGACAACTCAGGTACAGTCAAGCGAAATTCATTGTAACGACGCCTGAGGCGTTACCCATTGGCACTAACAACCACTTTGTGATCGAATACAACCAAGCCATGGTGTTCTTTGTTGACACATTCGACACTGTCTGTTTTTCTCGGAGATTTCTACCATTTGTGAGCAAGGGACTGTCTAAACACGAACTGTTGACAATATTCCGTGAAAAGGAAAAGCCATAGCAGCAAATATTTATATTACAAGGCATTGCAATAATTGAAAACCACGAGTTATTGTACTGCAGCTGTCACAGAGTTAAATATAGCAGTAACTGAAGTCTGCGTCTAACGATATACAGCAACGGCATGTCGATCTATTGTCTATAGTTTGGGTTGGGTCCGAAAAATGACAGTAGTATATTCAAGTTAATAAGGCAATGCTAACTTCATTAAGATTCGAGTTCATTGTAAAGCTGGGAAACATTAGCCGTAAGTGGCCGCTAAGCGCCACCCGTGCATTGTCTACTTCTTTGTAGTTGTCAACAAAAGGGATGAATAGAACGTTTTGCAGAGCAAACAGAAGCAAAGCTGTTATTATAAATACTGGCTGGGCAAGGCTGTTGCTCTTTGTAGCCACTCGACTTGTTTTATGGTGACTTGGTTCCATAATAATCCCGCTCAGCTTGGCTTCACACGGCCATCTCCCTTATCTAAGTATCTCAGTTGTCGAGGCCGTATAAACATCGACATTTCACTTTTCCAAACGTTAGAAGAATTTATCATCCCAGCACGGACTGGCTTTCCCACCCCACGAAAAAAGTGTCAGACCACCGGAACGCCCCCACACATCACTCACCCTTTCATGACATCAGCTTATTGACGCTTCCTAAAGAGTCGTAATTACTTGTTGTTGATGACGAATCAATTTGTCCTCATTTGTCACGTGTATTCATATTTTGTACTCGTCACTCTTTAGAGTATACACAACCGACAGGGTTACGTCACTTTCGTTGTTCATGGCGATTCAACGCGCACGAAGCGGTCGTATATCTGTTGTGATAGATCGGCAGACATTTCAGTGAGAAAACACAACCCATCAGCATAGCTACTTTGAATCTCCACTGTGTTGTTAAAATGGCGTGTTTAGGACTATGGAAGTATGCCTCCATTAAGCGACTCTTTCAACGGCGTTTGATATGCATGTTATGTCTTTGCTTTGTCTTACTACTTATTTTCTCAGGAAATATATTTGTACTTTCGCCCCAAGAAACATCCACCTTCGAGGAGTATCGTATATGGTCGACGGACAGGTTTCCTGGTCATTCAGCTGTGGAATTTGAAGCTCGCCTTACAAAGCATATCGGGGATTTACACACGGACTTAAAGAAACACCAGAATGAAGTGAACCAATACGAAAACTTGCTGAAACAACTACATGTCCACCCGTTGGAACCAAATCTACGACATCTCATGGATACCGAGTATGATTTGAAAGCGAATTCTTTCCACGGTCAAAATGGAAACGAAAAGTCAAAGAAGCAATATCCAGGACTATCTGTGTCGTCCATACTGTCAGCTAAGCGTCATTTGACACTGGGATGTGAAAGTCTGGCAAACGTCAGCAATAGAGAACCCATTGGAATAGGATATACAAAATACGTGGAAAAGGGGGACTACAACGGAGAAAAACTGGCTATCAAATCAGTGGCTTTAAATGGACACGATATGAACGAATGTACCCAAAAGTATATGAGCTACAGTGACTGTCTGAAACTGGCCAATTATAAACTGCTTAAAGAGATAACATTGCTCACTCAACTGCAACACACCAGTATAATACAGGTAATATATTTATATTTTAATGTGTCTTGGTCTATTAAATTCTCGTATGCATCCATCATCACATAGTCGTAAAATTTGCCAAATGTGGTCTGTACTGCTTTATTTGTTTGTCATGCAGAGCCTGTATGTGTTACGTTACAGCAGTGAGAGTGCAATGGATACCCCTCTGACATAGAGGCCAAATGAAAAGCATTCAATTCAATCAGGCGTGCAAAAATCCTTTCTCAAACTAAACAGTCGCCCATCTGCCTTGGTTCGCTCAATTTCTTCGCACATGGCGACGAAACGAATAAGAAAGAAATTAAAGCTAGTCAGGGAGAGGTAATTTGTGTACGAAGGATTAGTGTAATATTTGATCTGACGATGAAACGAAGAGACACAAATAGAAAAAAAAATGTACACAAGTGAAAGGTCACTGCGTCAACAAAGAAGACAGCATATTGCGGTGTTCTGTTTCACATACTACATCAGTGTTATAGAGGGCATATGTACTATCACTGAATCAACCATTATCATTCAAATACAGAATAAACCTCAAAGTGTACTCGTATGAAAATTTGGTAAGCAACAGTATATGACAAGAGTTTAGACATATCATTCTGAGTGGGGTAAAACAATATTTATGTTTAGCTCCTTTCAACAGTTAATCCCTACCCTATGGATTAGACATGTCGTTACGTTACCTCCTCACTAATAATGGTATCGTCAATCATTTCTGTCTGTTTCGATCCTACACATGTACATATAATTCACAGCCGTAAAATTCAAAGTTCCTGCTACCCGTCTAATTCTCAAAATCTCTTGTTGCAATGTTGGAATGGGAATACTACGCATGTACTCAGTAGACGCTATATCATATGGTTGCAGTTTCTTCTTTTCTCAGGCCGGTTTTTTTCTTTCACTTTTCAAATTCTTAATCAAACAACTTTGATTGTGTGATATTGATAAGATGATGAATATTAGTATAACCGCCATTTCACAGTTTATTCAACACAGTGTTAAAAAATAGAGACATTCACGAACTATCAATCTTTTTTACTGAAATAAATCAATCCATACAATGGCGTACCACAGCTAGCCATATTGAAGTGTCGTACACTGGCAATGTGAGTGAAACTCGACGTATTTAGCACAGGGTTCCCGCCATAACTATGTGCTTATCAGGGCATGAACACACACTACATTTTTGTCCTGATTATCCCAGATTAAGAATGTATGAAACTCAATTTAACACGACCCGACTGAAACACTATCTTCGAAGTGTTAACATTAATACCACCCATACTATAAATAGTGGTCGAATCACTACATCTCTTAGACAACTACATTCTGTCATTTCAACTCAACCATCAAGATGGTAAATTTCCCCGTTTTCCTTATAATCCAGATAACGCCGTTACCAAGAGACTTTGTGTAATGGCTCGGCGGAAATCGCAGTATAAATAAAGGGAAATAGCGTCTTGCTTATTTATATACAGTATGTATATCACGTCTTTGAAGGAATTCAAATTTGAAGTGGGGCGACTAAAACCAGGAATGCCTTCAATTCCACACGGGAGACTATTATCTTTGTCCCCATATTGTACGCCAATTCTCAACGGACGTCTAAATGCACTTTTCCTGTATCAATTAACTGATTACAATCGTCAAATTAGCCAAGTGTATGTGTTAATTGGGTAGCGGATCGATTGCAGACTTTGTGAGTGAACAATGGTAGCATAGATACATCTACGTCGTGGAGACGTCTGTTACGTGTCATAGCTATATGCTGGTTTTAATCATCTCCAAGTGCTTGGCATCAATACTTGTGCTTAGTCTAGTTTTTAGCTCTGAACTTTGTGATATAGCACTGCAAGCCGCGATTTACCACAATTTTCATTCCTTGCCAGTAGCTACAAACTACGACTGCTGCATACATAGTGAGTTTAAGAATACAAGATTTGAGATATAAAGTAAGATATTGAAATATTTCAAATAAAAATTAGAGACAGCCTTAATTGTTTACGCCATTTCAACGCAAATACTATGTTTACGCGTGGACCCTGGTGGAGCGGTGTTATTTTCTGTGAGAGTTGTACCACGCATGACCCCATACACCAAAACAAATATGAACATATATGAAGTCTTGAAACTTGAACAGTTTACCGTGTGAATCCATACGACAGGTATGAATGCAATCTTTAAATATGCAGTTATTTCCTCGATTCGTGATTTAACGAAGGTTACGGTGAGAAGGAAATTTAGACAGTAGTGGTGTAAGATTTGCCAACTTTACCATTTACTATTGTCGGTTTTATTACTACGCGAAAAAAAATTTATTCACCGACTCAATTCGTATTCGTATTTCAGCGACTGTGACGCTCAGACTTTAATATTTCAACGTCCAATTTGTTAGTGACATTTCTTTGTTTGTGTGCAACTACAGTACAGTGTATAACATGGCTAGTCTAACCTAGTGAATTTCACCATTATTATTAAAGTAAACTCAAGGGTCATTTTGAAATACAGGAATATCTGAGGTCAGAGGTCAAGTCAATTTAGGCGTACACTATATTATTTTACTATAACAAGGTGTAGTGTTACTAAAGCAAAACGTATCTTTTAAAATTTTAGGTTAAGAAATGAAAGTTAGTTCAATTCTTGTCAAGATATTTGGATTAACTCACACAATTGTAGGGTGAAGGGAGTCTTGTATATTATCAAGATTATGAAAACGATATATGGTGATATAACGGTGGTGGGGATGGGGCTTATATTTTACATCTAGATTTTGTGAAGACGAATCTTGATAGTGATGTGGAGAAAAGTGGATAGAACAAATGTTCCAACGTTTTAAAGGCTTGGCATTGATGAACGATGAATATTACAAGTATGATGTTGTGACTATGGAGTAGGGGAGAACCACGGTGTGTTTCTTGTTTTAGCCTTAAACATGTAAAGCTGAACATTTCAGTATTCACAATGTAAAAGTTTGAGTCTGACAGCCTGGAATGAGAATGTTTATACAGAAGTATGTATAGGGCATAACATAACACAGGGTGACAGTAATTACACGTTAATATACTGTCGTTGCAGACCTCCAACCATAAAGGCCAATTCCTGGAGATTATGTAGGATGTTTCAAATATCTGTGTTAAGACGCAATATACCCCAGAGACATGACCTGATTATAGATTGATTGTACAGACAATCATGCAGTACGTACTCGACCATCACAGAAGCGCGAAAAAATAAGCTTATAACGGGTGTCCATATTGTCGTCTTCTTCCAGTGAGTCAGTTCAATAAACTTATACAATTATCCTTGTCATGTTTTGCGTATTTGAACGCCATTCTGACTTTTAAAAACCATACAACATACTTTACAAATGTATCTAACAGGTATTATAGTTCAGAGCCGTTGACGACTTGTTCTTCTGTTTTGTATTGAGAATACTTTACATTTTTCTTAACTTAATTTTCTTATGTATTCCTTGTAACATTTAAGCAATCCTTACCACCATTATTACTGTAATGTAGAATGATTACATTTTCCCGCTCTAAATTTGACATAGTACAATCATGACATGTGTATATTGACATTTGACTGTTTTGTCAGCAAACAAGTTAACTAATGATTTGTAAGCTCCATTAGTGAATTAATTCTGGGCGACGTCCCTTTCAAACAAAAATCTGAAATATTTCTTTCTCAAATCAAATTCAAAACGAATTAAATCCAGAAATTGCAATGTGAACACGCGGTCATAATGATTCATACCCAGGAAGGATGAAAATACACTATCTCACACTGAAAAGAGAGTCTTAAGTATACACTCATGTGTTAATTAAAGATAAATGTGTGTGTTTTGATTATGAAGCGTACATTTGAAAAATCGATATTGGCCATTAAGTATTCACATCCGATCTCGATAGTAAACAGACATCACTAACGCTTCCCTTTGTTCATTGGTTCACATCAAACATATTTGATCTTATTTCACACGCAATTTCATTTGCAGGTGTCTGGTTATTGCATCAACGATGCCACCGACAAAGTGACAATTATGACAGAATTAGGGAGTCCCGTCAATATACTGAGTTTACTTCAACAGTCTTGGGAGGACCGATTTCGGGTGAGCATCACTTTTTATTAGTGACATATAGTCAAAGTTTGTGTGATCAGTAACGGTTGTCACAAGTCATACAGTGTCATTTTTCAAACACTACTCAACTCATGTTTAAGTCTGAACCGGTTGTTATTTTCCTAGAAATGTTTGGCACTTGTTCACTTCTTTTGGTCAACACACATCAATCACACATTTCAATCAATGACAATAACTATATTGTTTATAACAATTACCAAACGACCTTTTGTTTTAGAAAGAACAAATTAACTACTGACAAGAATATAAAATATGTTGTGTAAATGTTTTACGATCAATTAATGAGACAAGCCTGGCACTTTTATGGGATGATAATCGATTTTCTGATGTAAATTGGTATCATGTGTATTTTATCAAAGTATGTGATGATCTCCAGTGATATTGATGGAACCACATAAATACACTCAAATTATCGTGTTGACTTAAGTCCCATTCAAGTTGACACTGTATTGGATAATCAAAATTAAAACGTTGTATAGTTTATTCAACTTTAACAATCAATATACTCAATGTCATTGTTTTTCATGCTTTAACAGATTGGTTGAATTAGTGTTGTAAAAAATGGCGACATTTTGAAAATTAATAGCAAAATTATGTTTTTCCCCACGTTTTTTAAAATTGTAATATGTATCTATAGAGTCGGGGTTTTATTCTACATGGAATGGGTTTCAATATTATGTGCCTTGAAGTATATTGGATTAAACATCACAGACGTTCTGTCGCTATCTCGCATTAAAATTTGATTTATCTCAGAATAAATCACACATTTCGAGGGCGCTGTTTGCGGAGCAACATGTGGTTTGCAACCGCTCTGATTTTTCAAATGTTATTTGGCGTTTTGAACGCTTTATAACTGACAAAATATGAAATGTGGTGACTGTGACAACAGGAAAGGGTCAGTGAAGCTACGTCAAGGTGACTTGATGCTATGTGGTAAATGTAACTCAAAAAGATTTGGGAAACCAGTGACACGAAGTGACTCTGCAGAGGGCAAGATGGCCGCGCCGAGACTAGGTGATGACATCCCTACTACAGACCATTTCCAAAGATTACATCGCATCGGAGTTCAAAACAAACGTGGTAACGCAGCTGCAGCTACAACACAGACACGGCCTAGACCCATTATTGTGAGGTTTACTACAAGAAAGTCAAGAAATGAAGTCTATGACAACAGAAAGAAATTAAAGAATACCAATGCCAAGGATTTTGGTCTGGATAGCACAGCAAAGATATATATTAACGAGAATCTACTACCAGCTACACGTCAACTACTGTATAAGGTGAATACACAAAGAAAACAAGCACGATATCAGTTCATGTGGACCAATAATGGTAAGATATACGTGAAAAAGGATACTCAGTCAAGACCATTGATTATATCAAGAGAAACAGATTTATCCAGAATTAAGTGACACTAAACTGTGAACGTTCGAACCATACATTGCTTACTGCCATCTGCTACCAGTATCTCCCTATTGCAACAACACTTCCAGATGTTGAACACAACGCATTTTACCATCTACAGCTGTTCATGAACACTATACACGTACTTAGTTTTACATAAAATATGAAGTTCAATCACCTCTTACACAAAGACTTGTACCACAAACTGGGTGAGGTACTGAACATAAACTTGCAGAACCCTACTTACTGGACAAAACATTCTTGTTGGAATAATCCATATTTAGTAACAGTTATCATAAACTACAGATAATAATAACAATGATTTCAATGATTTATTTGATGTAGGCTATTCTTCATTGCCACCGACCAGTTTTGATGACCATTATAATGTAATAACGAACAGGTCATTTTGTGTTTCACATGTTAACATTAGGTCTTTAAATAGAAATTTTGAAGGTTTAAAATTGTTATATGAAGATATAATTCAGTCTAAGTTTTCTGTTATTGGTATTTCCGAGGTTTGGGGTACATCCAATTTAAGTACTTGTAATTTGAAAGGATATACATTTGAAGTAAACTGTCGTAACGCAGGTCGGGGTGGTGGGGTAGGGGCTTATATACATTCATCTCTTAATTATAAATTACTTGAAGTAAATGTCATTCATTCAGAATCTCTATGGTTGGAGGTACATACTGGTAATAGAAATGCTATAGTTGGTATTATTTATAGGAAACCAAATACTGACATTGTAGAATTTCAAGAGGAGTTGTTAAATGTACTGAGGAGATTTAAGTTAGAAAAAAACCACTTTATCTTAATGGGTGATTTTAATGTTGATGCAAATAATAGAACTAGTTCAGTAAGTATTGAATCCTTTCTCACATCCATGGAGTGCCTTTGTTTCCATCAGTTAATTTCCACACCAACCAGAGTGACAGACTCATCTGCAACAATTATTGATCATATTTATACTAATATAAATCAGTATCAAATCTATTCTGGAACATTAACCACTGATATATCAGATCACTTCCCTATTTTTGCTTTAGTAGAAAACCACCCTATTAGAATATCTCATAGACAAAAAATTTCATTTCGAAATTATGATCATTATGACCCTTCTCACTTTTGTGATGAACTTGCAAATGTATCCTGGGAAGGTGTCTATGATTGTACTGATGTTAACGCTGCTTATAACAGATTTCATTTAATTTTTAGTAGGATTTGTAACAAGCATGCACCAATTACCACAAAAATAATCAGCAACAAAAAGGCTAGGAAACCATGGATCACTAGAGCCATTAGGAAATCTATCAAAACTAAACATAAACTTTATTCTAAGGTTTTAAATTCAAACTTTGATGGTGCAGCTGTTGATGTGTACAAAAAATTCAGAAATATGCTGTTGTCTGTAATTAGGACGGCCAAAAAGTTGCATTATAGTACTGTTTTTATGGACAACAAAGGCAATTCAAATATGACTTGGAAAACTATTAAAGAAGTACTTGGAGGTCAAGGAAGAATAGCTAGGAAAACTTTGCCTGATAGTCTGCATATTGTATCAAATGATTCTAATACCCACATCTCTGAGATCAGTGATATTGTTGAAGCTTTGAATGACTACTTTGTTAAAATAGGTCCTAATTTGGCTAGTAATATTAATTCAACCAATCATAATTTTAAAGACTATTTATCTACTCCTTTAACTAATTCATTTTTTATGAATCCCACTACACAAGCTGAGGTCTATAATCTCATAAATTCATTGAACATTAAAAAGGCGTGTGGTCATGATGATGTACCAGTTAAACTTCTTATTAATGGAGCAGCAATAATATCTAAACCTTTAGCTTATATTTTCAACCTATCTATTTCTTCAGGAATCTTCCCCACAACACTTAAAATAGCAAAAGTTACACCCATCTTTAAAAAGGGAGCCACTGATGACCCTGGCAACTACAGGCCAATATCAGTTTTACCTCTTTTAAGCAAAGTATTAGAAACCATTGTAAATAATCGTCTAATGCATTATATAGAAAAAAATAATATTCTTTACGAGCATCAATATGGATTTCGCAAAAAATATAGCACAAAATTGTCCCTTATTAACCTTGTCAATTATCTTATCAAGCAGATGGATGAAGGCAGAGTCACTCTTGGCATTTTTCTCGACTTTTCCAAGGCTTTTGATACTATTAATCATGAAATTCTTCTTTCGAAAATGGCCCATTATGGCATTAGGGGATTGCCTTTGAAATGGTTCACTGATTATTTATATGATAGATACCAATATATCCATGCTAGTAGTAACACATCATCTAACCGTATTATTCAATGTGGAGTGCCACAAGGTTCTGTCTTAGGTCCCACTTTATTTTTGTTATTTATCAACGACATTGCTTCCTCATCCATTTTTTTCCAGTTCAGATTATTTGCAGATGATTCTAATTTATTTCACACTTTTCCTGACAATCATTACAATATAAATTTATCTAATGTTGATGCCCACTTAAATAACGTATTAAAGTGGTGCAATGTAAATAAACTTACCATTAATCATCTCAAAACAAACTACATTCTATTTAGAAATACTAGGAGAAAAATATCCCTTGAAGGTTCTCTCCACATTAGTAGTAGGGTTATTGATGAAGTGGAATCAACAACTTTTGTTGGTGTTATTTTAGATAAACACCTAAATTGGTCAAAGCATATTCAAATGGTAAACTCCACTGTTAGGAAAAAAGTTGGTATTTTGTTCAAATTAAGACATTTTGTACCTAAAGATATCCTTATTCTGATATACAAATCTTTTATCCAACCACACATCACCTATGGTATTGAAGTATGGGGATCTACATATTCATCACATCTGACATGTATTCACAAGTCTCAAAAAATGGCAGTCAGAGCTATTACTTTTAGTTGTATCTCTGCACATTCTAACAATTTATTTAGTGAACTTCAAATTCTTGATATATTCAAATTACATAAACTCCAACTTTGTACTTTCATGTATGATTTATTAACCAACAGGTTACCTCACCGTTTTACAGATTATTGCACTCCACCAGTTCATGAATATAGTACTAGGTTCAAGGGTAGGGGAAATCTCCTTCTACCTAAAGTAATCACATCCATAGGCAAGTTTGCAATATGTTTCACAGGTACGGCCTTTTGGAACAGTCTACCACCTAGTATTAGATCACAACCATCTAGAACTTCATTTCGTGATTCACTAAAAAACACACTCATTAAAGACTATGTCCACTAATTGTACATTTTGTATTTAATTATTTATTTGTATTTATGTTATTTGTATCTGATATTTTCTTTACGTGTACACTGCCCTCTAGTTGCTTTGCTTTAGTAACGTTGTAACATTCCAGTGTCTACGGTGTCAGACTCGACTAGCAGTATGCTATTTTTCTGACTCCCATTACCAAATCATCAACCTGTATTTACTTTATTGTGCAAACTGTAAAAAAAAATCTTATATATGGTAATAAAACAAATCGTATCGTATCGTATCGTAATATGAAAATTCTAATTCCATGACACATGGCTAACGAATTCCATTTTCCCATTAGTTGAAAGAATATTATTAGGTTGTACAGAACTGGTTGTGAGGACGACTGAATTTGGTTCACAGAAAATACAGTAATAGAATTCATTACGGCGAAGACCCCATGAGATCAGGAATCCATGTCAATTACTATCAAAGCATGAACTCAGTGTTGAGAAATTAGCATTTTCCAAATGTTGAGAATTTTCATTTTTATTCAAACTAGATATTTGCTTATATTTTTGTTTACCCAGATTTGCTTAGGAGTGAGTTTGTTGGTTGATCACTTCGCGTCTTCTCCCATGGGTTCCCTTGCAATTCATGATTTTAAACTAGCACAGTTCGTCCGCGTGGATGGCAAGGTAAGTGCATATCACGTGACCCTTGAACTCCATTTCTATTTAAATCTTCCGTCATTTTCCTGATAATATCTTTCCCGCAGACACGCTTTCACGCTTGAACTCTTTTGCAGGAAAAGGGTGATATCCCTAGCCACAGTAATGAAAGCAGTACTGTTGGTGAAACACACGTGATATACTGTTAATTCAATAGTTCAGTAACAATTCTCTCTCTCTCTCTCTCTCTCTCTCTCTCTCTCTCTCTCTCTCTCTCTCTCTCTCTCTCTCTCTCTCTCTCTCTCTCTCTCTCTCCCTTTTGACATGTTGGTGGCCAAGAGAATGCAGAGTCAAGTACATCATTGCATCATGCCTCAAGCTGTTCCTTTATTCAGTATAATCATTAATAATATACAAGACCATCTGATATGATATTTCATGACATATCTATAAGTATAATTCTGAATCATTACAATTACATTAATTTTATGATTTTGGCTTAATGAAATTTAGATGATGCTCCCAGTATTCACACGTGTTGGCTACATATAATCAGGATCACTATCATTGTTGTTTATATCCTACCTGGTGATTAGAATCCCAGCCATTTATTACCATACATATATTGTACAAATTCGACCCTACAGCGTTTAAAAGATGATTCATCCACTTCCATATCTATTAGCACGCGTACCTCGATAGCTTTCTATCTCTGAGATATGCAGGATGGGATAATAGTAGATAAAGTGTTTTTTTTAACTGGCAAGGAACACTGAAAATACTACAATATCAGATATAGACAATACAACAAGTTTTGATATGTCTTGCAAACATATCAGATTATGTATCCAGTATTATGGTTTGTCTGGGATAATAAAACGTACAACGTATTAGAGGAAACAAGTGAAGGTTTTGGATACTGAAATGAGGAACAGTTCATTGATGACTCATCTTCCCTTTTATATATCAATTTGATCACTGAAAATTCTCCTCGTTGGTGGATATAACAAAAGCGGGAATTTTGGGTCGAACACTTTATTTTTCCTTTTTTCATTATCGAATAGTACGCCATTAAAGCATGGTTTTATGTTTTAAATGCCGTCACTCCATTACCCAATATTAGCTCCATGATCATGTATGATAAATCTGAGTGTGAAAAGAATTTAGTTTTTCGTTTAAGTTTTACCCGACGATATTAAGCCTCATCCAAAACGCAGTTTCCATTACATTTGTTTTACGAGCAAACATGGACATGTCAATTACAGGAATTGTCGTTAGATTGAATAAATATCGAAAGACCTAAAAATGTAATTGATGTAGGCAATATTTTAAAAAGAATGTCACGATGTAGTTTGTATCCGTATGTTTGTACATGTACATGCACAGGAAACAGTTGTAATGTAAAATGTGAAGATGACTTAGATATCAATGTACATTTCATGTAGAATGCAAATAACAAATTTTGATTGATTGATTGTCGTATATTTCACCAGGGAAATTAACTAAATTAACTAACGAAACGCTGATGTCTGCAGATGAAACACAATGATACCTTACAAAGTTAGTCATTTACTCATCCTTTGTTTCCACAGATTAAACTTGCAGACGTTGATGACGTGGATAACGATGAGCCCACGTGTAAAACGTCACAAGATTGTGTAGAGATGATGGCATCTAAATCGTCAAAGCAAGTCCAGATAACATGTGTAAATAAAAGATGCGACGGTTTTAATGAAAAACTTAACATCTATAACACGTACAAGTTTTTCCTCAGTTATTTGCTCCCATTTGAAGTTCCCGGTAGCATACAACCTATGGTTGACGAGGTCTTGAATAAAACAGGTATGCTATGCTAGCTATAGTGAAATTTCCTAAGTTAAAGTATCCCCTCAGGCATAAAAGGTAAACATAAAAGAGACAACCTTCTTCATGATGCATGTATTTAAATATACCTTTGTTATTATGCCACTTTATTCTAATTTGTTCCGCAAGGCATCAGCTAATGTCGGCAAATGAAACAAATGTAAGGTCGTTCATTCTAATGGTATTAAAGCCGAGTTGACGCCTGGATTAAATATACTGCTTCACCATACACAAAAGTAACCGTAAAATATATTGTAACATCTAAAAATTCAGGTTTTCAACGCATTTTTAGTATGCTAGGATGTAAGATTTTGTATTGATTATTAATTAACTTCCAAAGACTACCTCCCTCTTCAACATTCACAATTTACAAATGCATAGCCATGCTATTTTCAATTTCATTCCGGAGCTGAACAATACCAACCACTGTCAATACGTGAATGGTGGTATTCTCAGTGTCTTAATAACTTTAAACACCTCGATTACAACTACATATGTACCGTGTTTATTTCATTTATGTATCTGATTTCATCCACATAGTACATTTTATACGCGTCGACAACTCTAAAGGAAGACGCCATATTAATATCAAAGGATGCATGCATTTTCAGTGTAATTGGATACCCCCTGTTCTCAGCGCTGTAGATATGTACATTATGTGCTTATTTGCATGTTGTGGTCAACGATCTGCAATGTAGTCTTTCAATGGCGGTCAATGAGGTCATTTCACTGTATGAATTTTCGTTCAAATCTCTGAATTCAATTTCTGGATATCTTTAGTTGCTATAGAAGTCCTAAATTAGATTTACTTTTCATTGGTCGTCTCTCGTCAATGGGGTGTGATTCACTTAGTGCGTTGTTCATGGTAACAGTCGTAATGTGTCACTCTATTTCCCATTAAGGCGACCAAAGTGACTATAGATATATTAAGAACATCACCCTACAGCGCCAAAAAAAATGCAATGCAATGACAAAATTTAATAATCTTAGTAGAGCTTTATATTTCATTAATTCACGAAAGAGAAAACACCCAAATTCATGGTTTGGTGAGTGAGTATTTTTATTCCATTATTTACATTTACCTCTTCTTCACAAAGGTTCCTTTGAGTGGAATGCTGCCACCTTGCGGTATGAAATGGAGAAGATACTGGAGTTTTACAAATCCGGAGAATACCTAGGAGTACAAAATGAACGTAAATCGAACAAACCAGGTGAATCATCAAATCATTCAACTTTTTTACAAATTTTAATCATCATTCTTTTTTTAGAACAACGTTTGACATTGGACGATGATAAAAAACCCCCAAACAAGTCGTAAGTCTATCGCAAAAAATAAGAAGAAAATCCGTTAAATCTAAACAAATCAGACGAGACTCTCACATTCTATGAAATATTGAAGATAAATACAATGTGGTGAGCTATAACCAAGTAATCTTGGCCAAGCAAGTTCAAAGAGAAGAATATATATAAGTAATCAGTGCTTGCCAAATTGGATCAAATCAAATAATAAAGTCAAGTCAAATCAAATCAAATCAAATGGAAATATTCAAATGACATCTCGAATAAAACAAACCGAATAAAGCGAACGATCACATCAATCAAAACAAAACAAGTGAAACCAAAACACAAATCAAATGAACGAGAATAAGAGATAGCTGAATATATGAATTATTACCTCTAGTCTGATGACATTTTGATAACAATGATATGATGAAATCTAGAATAAAGTCGAGTATCGGTACGCCATTATCTGACATTCGACCTCAAAGTAAGAAATTACTATTTGATATTGTGTGAGTTAATTTTGTATCACACATTATCATCGTTTATAACATTGGTCCAATTCTTGTTTTAGGTTATCGAGTGTTAGCTGGACGGGATCTGTCAGGCAAATACGACTACCGTTGTATGATGTCCCACTCTGGTGATAACTGTATGTTATCGGCATTCAATGAACAGGAAGCTGAAGATATGTGCAGTAGCGACAAGGAATGCCGGGCCTTCGTTGTGACGTCGAAGAAAACATGGACAGGTATGACGAGATTAACATTGATGGGGTGGGGGTGTGTTTATGGGTCATGATTTACGGTTCAGCAAAATGTTCATTTCGGATCAAATACTAAATAGGCTAGGCCTATCACGATGTATGGAAAGCAAAATACAAGATTAGACAAGTTAATTTGCTCCAAAGTAATAATGTACAAACCAAATACTTACCTATACTGATGTAAGGGTGGTGATGCTTTGGGGCGAAAGTGAGCTAGTAAATATTTAGATAGAAACCTAGAGCGCTGAATTTAAATCTAAAGTTCCTTTCTTTGTACCAATGCCATCAGTACTTTCCGAGTGAAAAATCAATTATAAAAGAGAGCTATTGCAGTTTGTTTGACGCTGAGGTAGAGTGAAAAAGTGACCAGCGAATTTTAGGGAAATACAAGAATGTAGTGCACTTGCCATTATGGAATTTTTTGGGTTCCTTATATTTGGTTATAACAAACATTGTGATGTCACCAAAGAATTTATATCATCGAAATTGATTCGCAACTCCTTATTTGTTCAACAAAAATGATTGTAAGTTATCAGTAAGTTATCAGTTATCAAGCGAGGTCATAGCTATAATCCAAAGTACTGGTAAATCACATTCTTATGATTTCGAAACAGACGGGTACGGATGATTGTAAAAGTATGTACATTATATTTACATTTACATTATATTTACGTCGTTGCGGGCGCTCCTTATCACTGAGTCGCGATGACGAATTCAATCATGTTCTGAACTCCTCAAACCTTTCCTGTTTACAGGTCGCACAGTGGTATTTTTGAAGAATAATTTCAGAGACCCTACTCCAAGTGAAGACACAACATTGTATATCAGGATAACGTGATAGCCGTGTAATAAGGCAAAGCTCCGTTTTATTCAGACTGGATAACCATTACATCTTCAACATTATGCTAGGTTTCCTCACCGATGTGGGCGCACATTCCGGCATCTCGACACCATCACGCATCTCTGATATCAACTGTGTCATATCAACGTTACTGTGTACACCAGTCTATAAAGTCTGTAGAGACCCTTTGACAAAGGATAGGGAAACCCAGCTATTATACATAATGTGACGACACACAGTGAGAAAACAAGAGCCATACCACAAGAATTAAGAAAAAACGAACTTGTTGACATCATAAGAGGACAATGAAACTCGACCGAAACACTTGTAGTATATAAATATATATGTTATAATGTCTCACCTGAATATCAGGAAATAGTAAATATGTATCAATGTTTTAGAAGTTGTTTTAAGTTAACAAAGTAACATTTGCCATAGCAACAGTACTAGACTGGAACAATGAGTACATATTATCAATATATTTAATTTGTTATACATTTTAAGTGGCAATGTATCGAAAAAAGAAATAAATTCATATAAGACAAGACAGTATGTACAATATATGTATGTATGTATGTATGTATGTATGTATGTATGTATGTATGTATGTATGTATGTATGTATGTATGTATGTATGTATGTATGTATGTATGTATGTATGTATGTATGTATGTGTGTGTGTGTGCGCGCGCGTGCGTGTGTGTGTATGTATGTGTGTATGTGTGTGTGTGCGCGCGCGTGCGTGTGTTTGTTTGTGGTACGGATAATGAAATCAATTCCCCTGATAAATGTAAGGGTTGACTGGACCGATATGAGTACATTCAACACTTATGAATGCGTTTATCGTTGGAGGTAATGAAGTATATAAAATACTCAATGTTGTAAATAAGTGGGAACTCGAAAATATTCAGATAAAACCTTTGCATGCATGTTCCAATTTCGCTGAATATGATATCTACTGCTATTCCTAATAAAGCAAAACTGGCGTCGAGTGAAAACAAAAGCAGATGCCAAGTACTGTATGGGGGCGCCATAATAAAATCATCACACGCGCATATTATTAAAGAAGATAAGTATTCTTAATCTGAGTAAAATGCTTGTAAGTTTTCTTGTACCGAATTGATGTAAATATTGTTATTTATGAACACAAATGACAGTTTATATTTTCTTTTGATTAATCCATTCTCGTGAGCCAGCAAGTCAATGTATTTTTTTTTCCTTCGGGAAGAGTTCTATTTTTGACACACAGCGGCATGACAGTGTTTACGACGATGCATTAATGTGAAAGCTAGGATTACTTTATCATATCTCATGGTTTCTCAGAAGACACTGCGAATCCACATGTGACCAATTACAGAGTTGATAGAACTCTTTATGTTCAAATGTAGCTACAAAAGATAATTAAAACTGATAGCAAACAGCGACATATTTTCTAATAAGTCTACTTATTATCCCTAGTACCTACTTAGTTCTTGTGTTATGGTACACTCTAGTACACTGTGTGGACGATTAACATGCACATAATTCAATATACAATCATTCGTACACATCATTAATTTCATATCATTTTTAAAATCATCTTCAATGCCTTAGAGATAATAATTATGCCAGAACTGTTATCCTGTTAGATTCACCCAAAACAAACTTTGACATTTGAACGGCGATCAAAGTGCAAAAACTGGATGGACTGTAATTGTGGAAGCCATGTACATCAAGGTCATCAACAGTCCGTCATTTAATGTCAATGTATAGGAAAGCATAACATTCCACCAATATTCATTGAAATTATCCCAGCAGGTGGATAGTTATTAAGTACTTTCACACCTGAATTTACATACATTTGTAACTCTTCACACCTCCAGTTTGCTCAACACCTTCTATGACTAAATTTGGATCATTCTTTCAGATCCAGTAATATCGACTGAAGGACAAGTGATGTGTTTGAAACGTGTGTTTCTACATCAAACGTGGAAGAGAAGAACTTGACAAATGTAGGAATTACAGTGCTTCAAGGATTCCATGATGAACATACATAGTATAGTAAAACTGGTTTATTCAACCCCAAGTCAACTGCTGTGTTCACTGATGTATTTTGTCTTGTTGCAGTAGATGATCATGACAGATCTCATCTCAGTGTACACGTATGGGTCACTGAATGATTTCCGTCAACTGACAGCAAGTGTCTTATTATTATAAGGTCACAAGGATACTGTGCACAATTGCAATTGCTGCATTTTACATTTTCAGGTAATAATGCACAAAAAGTTGAGAATGTGTATTGTGGTATCTGTACAAGTCGGGGGGGGGGGGTATACAGGTACCCTCTCCTCGTATCAAAATTTCTAGCAATTACAATCATTTGGGAGATATTTCACTGCCCCCAAAACAAACTCTCAGTCAATTGTTTTGTTATTTGTAATAGAAATTTCACTGTATGGGAATTTACCAGCAAGCCTCCAATTCTACGTGTTCTTTGCCAAACTGCTCGGCCACATCAAATGACATTTCCTAAATGATCAATCCCATATGCCCAGCCCCTAGTAACCGAGCTTCTTGGAATACGATCGATGATACGGTATACATGTGCTGGTGTCATTGGATCATGGCACGTTGTATTACTCAGACACATTATTCATATTTTGAAATCATTGCAATGACATGACATGCCATAACACCCCCCCCCCCGAAATTTAAGACTGCCAAGCCAGTTCTTCTTGTGTTCCGTTCTCATCATGAACAGCGCCTCCTGCGGCGTGTGAATAGCTTCAGTGACCAGAAGTAAGACGACGTCATCAATGACATTACAAATATCAATGCCTATTGTTCATCCAGTGAAAATGACACGAGGCAGGACATAGGGTAAACGAGTGTACCAGGGGACTCTTTAATATTTCTTTTCATGTGTGTTCACGGTCATGATCAGCAAAACGACATATCCACAAGTACATAGCTATATTAATAACATATTGGCATTTATTGAAACGAGAAATTCCCATTTATAAATTAGCTTCTATGCCATTAGAAAGTTAACATGCCTTACCACGGACGTCATATGATCGCTTTTGATATCAAATTCGAAATTTACAATTATAATATATATTGGGATCGAAGTTGGCAATTGACAAGTTAAGTGGCTTATATCAATCCCCTCCATTTCGTATGAACCGTACCACAAAAATGACGTATCTAGGATGTATTGTGTGTAATACTCTGACGTCCATAATGATTTGGGTATACGGGTTAAAGTTACAAAGCTATTGATATGTTTACCCGTAGTCAGGAAAATCAACGGAGAAAATAGCTGAAAAGTTGCCCTTAACTCTCATTTGTTAGCCATTACTAAGTTACGTGCCTGTATAGTGCTGTGTCCACTCTGTGTAGTTACCTTCTTCCTCGGTTACGCTTATACTACACTATATGCTATACCGCAGAGCCAATTACTAACCTAGTAACGAATACAAATGGGAACAGAAATTGAGTATTATACAACGGTTCATTCTTTGGGGGCAGAGGGTAAATGGTATGGTTGGAATTATGGAATAGCTGTACAATATGCAGTATAAATGAGAAATTAAGAGCCCGTATTTAATAGGCTGCGATGCAATGTAATGTAAAATACAGGGTGCCGCGTACTTGTATTGCTTGTGGCAGTATTTTATAATTTACTGAAGCAAGCAATAAGAATAACCACCTTGATTTTTTTAGTGTGCTGGTCTTGTTTCGCTGCCATTCATCACAATTCTTGTTCCCTGATAGAATTAACTGTGTTAGATTCGTTAATCCATGACTTGACGTCAGAAATCACACCATCTATCTATAGTGAAGAGCCAAGCTTCAGACTAGGACAATGTTTACGACTGGATCTGACCAGCATTGATATATATCTGTCACACACACTTACCTAGCCCGTTTGTCATCAAGGTGTTACAGAAAGTCAAGATGGTCTACTTCTCATGCTACAAGTTTTATAAGACACGAAAGTTCTTATTTTTCTCATTATGGTTTGAATTGAAGCGTGAATCCATGCAGCGTGTAGTGACGATGTTAACACTGTAGGCAGTTATCTGTTTGCACGTACAGGTGTGCGAGACATTATCTTAGAAACCTTCTCTGACAAATAACGTTTTAATGACACTGATGATAATGTATCCAATGTGGAGTATTTGGAAACGACGACGAATAGACACATTGCAATGACTTAAAATAATATTATGTTTCTACCTGCTGTCGTTTGATTTTAATCACTGCGTCGATAATGTAATGACGTTTCTTTTACGAAAACACCTATATGATTTCCCGTGATTCATTGCATTTTTTGCTTGTATTTATCCGAATTTCACATTTTAAAAAGATTCCTTTCTGAAAACTTCTTCTGATGCACTTTTGTTATCTCAAGGAAACGTAATAATGTATTTCACATCGACGGATAATCAATGCACCGATCATATTTCTGGTGTAAAAACACAGTAAATGTACAACTAACTCAACATTGTTTGTAATGTGATTTACCCGGCTATGGCTGCAGATTCAAACCATAGCCGAACGCTAAATTCAGGGATTTTCGTCCCTTTCACAGGCAAAGTTTATCTGATGGATTTAAAAAAAAGTCATTAATTGCATACTTCTCCGTTACATGCATTGCAAAGAACACACGTTACTTGATTTTGACAATAACCCCAGAAGCCAAAATTGTGATCATTGATAGATATAAGTCAAAATTATTATAGTGCTTAATATTATCCATTGACAGACTCTTGGGTACTGCACATATTCTCAAAAATGCATGGATAATATTTGCTGTATAAGAAACAAATTTAAAGCTATCAAAAAAATTAATCCTATGACAGCATGTAGTTTACAATGCATTGTTTGTTTTAGTTTCTATTCACCCTCCATATCGTTCTGTTATGATAATATATTACACCCAAGATCAGACGGGGACGGGAGTGGATGGATGGGGTAAGGTGAGACGATATTTTTTATGACTGACTGCCTTTTCTCTACTGCTGTAGTGTTCATATTTAAAAACAAAATTCTATGCGATGAACAATGTTGTTACTAATAGGTTTTTGTGACAAACCTGGAATATTTGATGAGGTGTCCCCAATCTAAGCCTTGCTCTACAATAGCTACACAAGGCCGCCTATAATACTCATTGCGGATATAGAAACAAAATTAGGTGGACGACTCTCTTTTGAAAAAAATATCAATTTTATGATCAAAGATCTATGAGTCTCAGAACGGAAAGGATTGATAAGCGATTTTACATAAATATTCTCTACTTCCCAGGTATAGTACTAACTACAATTGTCATCATTGCATTGGAACATTGAAACGAAGCTGTAAGACAACCTGCATGTAATATAGTGACAATTATTGTAGTAACAGGCAATTCACGCACCTGACGACGAATTAACCGCTTCACAACTTGTTATTATATTACACTTTAAAATGAAGCAATGCAAATTAAAAACCGTAGGAACTCTAAAAACATCGCGCTAACTTTAAGTTATTTCCCGTTATTGAAAAATAAAAGTAATGTGATCATACAATAGAAATATTGAAATCCAAAGTTAAAACACGACCTAATTTTGAAAGAAAGGAAAACAGACAGGAAGATATTGAACAAAGGCAGTTAATCAGTAAGATTTTTTAACAAGACCATTAGTTATATCTTGTGGATCTCATCTATGGTACAAATCAATACGAGGTTCTTCTGCCTCCGGCACCGTACCAATTTATCAAAATAACATTCCATAGTGTGTTAACTATAGGTGCGCGATTACGCCGTCGCCTGGAAACCACGAGATACGGAAAGACACTATTTTTCAGAACTGAATTTACGTCATTTGCTTCAATTACAGTCACAGCAACGACGCCTTAGTCGATAAAAAAGCGGACTATTGGTTGTATTGCGACACAAACAGAAGATAGGGAGTTCTAAGATAAATGAGGCGAACGATCGAAACGTGACATTAAAGTAAAAAAGGAAATGGACGCCCTTGACGGAAGCTGGAATGTCTCTATTAAACCTTCTTTCTCTCTTCGTTGAAATGTTAGGGTAAGGAATTTGATGTGATAATTGATAGCATCAAAACCATAAGGAAGCTATTACTTGTAGTGATTACCCAATTATATACATTTCCTTGTCGTTCATTTATATGACATGTACAATTCGTTTTTTTTTGAAACTGTCAAAGAATCAAACGGTGCAGGAAAACGTATCCTCGGTGTAATAATATGAAGAGTAGAACTCATTCGTTAAAATATATAATCAGATGATTATTCATCAATATTGGAATATTTTAGCCTAGCTTTGTTTATTCGTAATAATGGTGTAAGTTACTTCAAGAGGCTCGTCGTTGTGTTTTCTGTATAATACCACGTTGACCCTGAAGACCGATAATTGGGACCGTGTTTTCGTATGAATGTGATTGTATATGCGAAAGTAAGAGACAGGGATGCAGTTATCTAAGATCGCCCAATGAATATCGTCAATTCATCACCACAGAGATACAGGCACGAGCCGAGTGCAATATGTGTAGCTAGTATTTAAACCCCATAAATAAAAAGTCATCTCCTGTACATTTGCTAATAATATGGCTAGAAGAACACAACATAACACGCCACCAACTCAAAACCATACACAATGTATTCAGTACATTCAGTATCATCATATATCAAATAGGCAGGAACAAAATTACTGATCAATAAGTCGCATGGTGACATGTCATCCAAATGATATTAAGCCGATACTGTGTGAAGTAAGAAGACTTTTGGCTCTAACCACCTTAAAGGCATTCTATATAAGCAAAGACACTGAACGTCAAACGTGCCTAGCCTTCAGCAACATTTTGCCCTAACCCATTCAGGATCATTCTATCAGTTTTAAAACACACCACTCTCAGTGACTGTTTCGACTTTATCTTTTGTGTAATAATGCATCTTCACTGAAGCCATCACTTCCACAATATGTCTACGTCACATTGTGGTACTATTGCTCATCGATAAAACCGGTGATACGTTGTCAGTTACCGCACTACTCGTTTCTAATTTAAGATATCATTGAAAACATACACACATATTTTCATTTGTTGGTGTTTTCTTTGTCTCCAATGAAGTATTTTAAATACATTTCTTCCATACGTACTTGTTTTGTTCATTGTACATGTTATCATTATCCCATGAGGGTTTAAAACTCGCAACTTTTAGTATTATCGCTGTCAGCCTTATTCATCAAACTACATACAGTCTACTCTTCCATTGGCTGTATACCCATGCAACAACCATGACCACGGAAATAGCAACATAAAATATTTGAAACAATCTATACAATCTTTCTCGGTAAACATTGGAACTGTCGTGATTGTGGGTAGGTCAGAAATTCAGCATTCGAAGTCAAACACGATGAGCATAGCAAGTATCAATATGCCCATAGCAAATACTCAAGCCAATCATTTTGGCCAAACGTAAAATATGCCTGGTTTCTCTGACAATGATGAAAGCATGAACGTATACGTAGTAAATTTGAATAAAATCAATTTCGTTTACAGCACCACCAGGGCCTTGGTATTTCTTAATGGAGTTAGTATATTTAATTTCTCAGTCCTTTTGAATTATGTGCTACACTGTATTTGTTCACACTCTCTG
The DNA here is from genome assembly GCF_964340395.1 of Glandiceps talaboti. Classification (NCBI taxonomy): domain Eukaryota; kingdom Metazoa; phylum Hemichordata; class Enteropneusta; family Spengelidae; genus Glandiceps; species Glandiceps talaboti. Next base: position 23,905,964 of record NC_135550.1, read on the forward strand.
GAAACTAGCTATTCATTCAATCTGATTGAGTATTTCTGTATACCCCAGTGTAAAGTATAAACCATTTCTGACACGTGTACACAATGATAAACAAACTCCATTCCAATTTTCTCACCAGAATGATACAAACTGTGGTAATTTTGTAAAATAAATTAACCTTAAATATTTGTTCAGTAAAGCGCACACCGAAGGGGTTCACGAGTTTGCAAGTTGATACATAGTTATTTAAGGCCAGGTAGAGAAACCGTGCAAGTCAATACGTCCACAGATGTTTAATTAAAATCCGAATCGTTTACCGTTGTTCTCTTAGGCGTCAGACTAGATCAGATCAGGATCTCGACACGTACTGTCACGCTTACGTAGGAATTGTCTAATTTCTTTATAAATAAGTTAATTGGAAAGGGCATTAAGGTGGAGGTAACTGGGTAAGCCACGAATTCTTCCATTTAGATGATTGACATAAGGGAAAGACACAGAGCAACCCTACGTAGATTATTTTCAACTAGATACATACGTGTAAAGTGACGTATTTGGTACAAGTAATCACTCTCAAACAAAATTTTAAATTAGATTTAGTGAGTAGAATTTTAAAAAGGTAAATCATCGCGACGAGAGTTATTAGAAAGACATGAATACGCTGGGCATATCATCTTTTACCTTGATTTGTATGCGCCTATCAGGGCAGGCATGTATAGTCTCTACTTTATTTCATTCAATAACGACGTTATATAGTTGAATTTGTAGCTTTCAAAACTGTCAATCTACATACCCCTTTCTATTACGTAAGGACATGCATGGCAAATTCGATTACATTGTTACGACGTTCTATCAGCGAAAATTTACAAACCAAACTTATTAATTTGAAAAGTAAAGTTTAAACATCACAAACATAGCCTCAAGTAAGGAGTACACGCAGCTGCACACATTTCGTGGTTGTTTTATATTCAACTCAACAAATTGATGGACAACTAATTTATAACAAAGCCTAGTCATTATGCATTATAAATCTTTCACAGGAAATGAATTGGAAAGATAAATTCCCACAGTATGAATGCTTATCGATTGTTTGTTTTGATTTCGTTCCCTTGACGACGGTGTGATATGAACCCACCATTACAATCATTATTTTAATAGGGTTATAATTCAAAAACAGAATGGTGGTAATAATAACATTTGAAGTACACCCCCATAATCTGTATGAAACACAGTCAGATAGACAGCTGGTCAACAAGACGGACAGACAGACAGACAGACAGACAGACAGACAGATAGACAGACAGACAGACGGACGGACGGACGGACGGACAGACAGACAAACAGACAGACACACACACATAAATTAACTTGCAAAGATTGTTTTGATATTTTAGTCTCCGCACGCGACAGTTTTATGATGGCAATGATTGATATAACCATGGTTCTAAATTACCATACTGGTGGATGACACACCCCTGGAGTCCTCTTATCTCCCAGTGCGCAAGAGACAAAAACACACTTATTACATTTGGCCTTCTCCACAGATGTAGTTTTTGGATCTTAGCTGTTGAAAAAATTATGTCGTGTTTTCAGTGGGTTGTTCTTGTTTGATTTGATTTTCCAGACAGGAGTTAAATTAAATGACAACGAAGGACTCAATGAAATCCATTTGTTGTCGTCATACTACAATACCACCCGGAAGCCATTTTCTCGAATTATTCAAGTGAATGGAACCATATTGTTATTATCAGTTTTATTGAGTTTGAAAATAACAGTTGAATTTCCCTTCCGATCTTTGGTTATAGAAGCTGCCTAGTATGTATTATTGACTGAATTTGTCGCTCCGTGGAAGATAAACAACAGATTGTCGGTGAGAAAATTTGTCTTCTGCATATCATATTGACAATGTTGTTTCACATCGACCATAATGTGTAAAGATGTGAGAAGCGGCAGTTAGTATTATTATCACAATAAAAGAAAACGTGGATATCTGACAATGTAAAATGATTGCCAGAACAATAAAAGAATGTAATAGGATTCAGTATTAATGTATCTTGGGAACCAATTTTTCTGAAAATCAAATGTTCTTAAAATCTCTCCAGCACAACACAGCACAACACAACACAACACAACACAACACAACACAACACAACACGTACAACACAACACAACACAACACAACACGTACAATACAATACAACACAACGCAACACGTACAACACAACACAACACAACACAACACTACACAACACGTACAACACAACACAACACAACACAACACAACACAACACGTACAACACAACACAACACTACACAACACAACACAACACAACACGTACAACACAACACTACACAACACAACACAACACAACACAGCACAACACAACACAAGGACCAAATTTCACAGTCCGAAAGGACTCTCCTGACTCTACAGATACCGGGCATACATCGTCGCAAATAGTCCAACAATCTAGTGATTTACCACAATCTCTCATTCTTCTTGCTATTCTGTACATATGTTTTTTTTCCTTGTACTTTATTTTCAATTGTATCTGTATCTATTTCTAGTGTATATGATATATTCATTGTATTTTATCGCAACTGCACGAGAAATCAATTTATGGATGAATTGCAGTCAATAAATAAATAAACAAACAAACAAATATACAAACAAACAAACAAACAAATATACAAACAAACAAACAAACAAACAAACACACATACAAACAAACAAACAAACAAACAAACAAACAAACAAACAAACAAACAGAAAAACAACAGGTAAATAAATAAGTAAAATAAACCCACCAATTAAGCCACCTGACCTTTAATATGCAAATTGTTTAAGAACTAGTAGAGAGTTACATATGAATTCAGCCTACTCAAAGACGTTGAATATCGAATGTTAAATGTGAAAATCGCCATATTTCTCGTTGGAAATATTGTATGTATATATGTATATGTATGTATGTATGTATGTATGTATGTATGTATGTATGTATGTATGTATGTATGTATGTATGTATGTATGTATATGTGTCTGTGTCATTTTGGCCTTTCTAACCAAGTTACAAAGTTTCGACTTATAAAGCAAACTTTGCAAGCATATAGAACATCTTTCAAGGGGGAAATCTTGCAAAACAACAATTAAATTCTTTAGAGTGAGGCAAAATAAAAATAAATTGTGTGTTTCCGATAACCTGACTGACCCTAGTTTAAACCTGCGACCCTAAACATTTTAAAAACAAAATGATAAGAAATTCTTTGTCTTCTTGACCGTCTGTTTTCTTTCCCCAGTGCTGTAGCTACGTGTCCATATTTCTTCAAACTATCACAGAAGGGGTATTCTGACCGACATTTCGTTTGGTTTTGGGTGGAAGCATCATTTTTAAGATATTTAAAAAAATTAAGTAAACAAGATAAAACAAAATAAAATACCGACCTACCTACCATATTTTTCGAGGCCATGTTTAACTTATCGGAAAAACACATTTTTTTCCGCCTGAGTATGAGTGTGTAATGTTGCACGATCTGACTATGATTTAGCTTGGATCGCTGGAAAAATGTTTTTTCATCGAAATAAAACAAGTAAAATATTGATACCATGAACGATATAACTGGTAACCAGTATAGTTCAGTAGTATAAGCCCAACATATGAATTCATTTAGCAACATTAAGCCCATTGTACGATTTCAGGGTGTGAACTGTCATTACATATTTGGCTGTCGGAAGATTACTCAACGTTTCAAAAGGCGATTGTGTACTTAGGAGAAGTCTCCAAAAATGTAGTACAGTATACAGTCCGACCAGGATACAAGGTACCCCGAATGTCGGCAAATTTTTCATGTATTTCGCCAGGAGATAATTGTCCAGAGTTTGAAAAATTTAGTGTAGTTGGGCCATGGGTATAGGGTTTATTCTCTTTGAGTGATTAAATAGGTGTTTTGCACATCATAGTGACATATTTCGAAGTAAGAATTCTATTTATTGTCTATACCCCAGGGATCTACATGTATATTTACAATCTTAGCGAATGAAGTGACGTAAACGTGACGTGACACAGACATTGAAAGTCAGATCCATAACAAGATAAAATCAGTTGATGTCAGTGACATGACACTTGCAATATCATGTTTACACAAAACCTGTGCATGATAAATGTGAGGATTAGTTGTATGTCTGAGTAATCTCCAAGCAGGGTTTCAACTCAATGAGGCGTGCCATCTAAGGCTGAGAGGTGCACAAGATAGCTTAATCATCAAAATGAAGATAAAGAACGCAACTTGCAGACATTTCTCATGCGTCACATAGTTAGTGTTTCCAGTTTTTCCTCATTTTAAGATGCCTTACGGGGACCCTTAACGGCGCCAGTGATGTTTGTTGTAAAATTAGTCAAGAGACTGTGATCAATTCTCTGATTGTAGAGGTTATTTGCTCGCCCTGTCTAATTGGCACCAATTTTGTTCTCATATAAGAATCCTGTCGTTTCCTAAACATCGCTTAAGTTTATATTAAAGCGATTGGCGTAAACTACCTGTGTGCAATTTGCATCAACACAGCTAACTATTACCGCGTGATAAAAGACCCTTTAAACCACGTATCATTAAAAAAGGGCAAAGTCAATGTTTGATAGGACAGCCTGTGAAATATGAAATAAGTGACTAGTATTTGATAATAAATACAGATTGTACACATGTTTCACCCTTCGTTTTTTAAATGTTGTTGGAGGTTTCAGAATTTAAGTAAACATTATTATATCATACGTATTTCTTGATATTAAATGCACCTCGTACATTGTACCCATAGTTATAAAAATTCCGAACAGAGATTAAACATAACACACACACATAATTGCTCAGTAACGTTCAAAGCTATACAATGCAAGCATAAGTACTCGTGACTGCATCTTGAAATCTACCAGAAAGGGGGGGGGGGGGGCAATCTTGAGTATGGCATATACACATTATGTGTGTTTTTTGGTTAGCCAAATGGTTTAGATCTAGTAGTTTTTTGGTTAGAAATTAAGTTCACAACGAATAAATTACTCAAGAATTATGTGGGAAGTTTGGGTTTGAATGAAATTATTAAATTAGGCACCAAATAATTCACTTTCGATTTTTGTTTGTGAGCGAATGATGCTTAGGCAAACATCACAATGATTGACTACTCCGAGCACATCCTAACGGCATACATAAAATCTCTCACGCAAGTCGACAATTATAATTATATCAAGTCAAATTTCATTTTGACATAGTTGTTCGCTGCCGCCAAATGTTTAATTGGTTCGCCCCCATAAAGGCAAGCCGCAAACTGCAGTACGTTATAATAGCTAATAATTGTCGTGACATGCTTTGCAATCATTAAGTTCAAGTTTCATATTTCTATATTTTGAACTTAAGATATTGTCTACAGTACCCTTTTGACCGTTACACAGAGCTTGCTGTCAATGTAGGTAAAACACACACATACACACACACTCTGTCTGTCTGTCTGTCTGTCTGTCTGTCTGTCCCCCCTCTCTCTCTCTCTCTTTCTCTCCCCCTCTCTGAGGTACCATCTGTTTCCTCTACATATTGTGTGCAATAAATTGTCTGTAACGTCAGCCCGCACTACTTTTTAGTTCTCATGGGAGAATCTCGTGTTAAGGTGTGTGGCAATTGAGAGTGTGTGAGCAGCGGTGTTATTTTCCAACCTAACTGAGGCCGCTTCGTCAAAGAAAGCTACCTCCTGTCACCCTCATAAACTTTGGAATCAATGCTCTCATGTACCATGGTATTACTGAAAAATTCAAGCTACACTGTTCATCTTAAATTACGTCCAGTCTACACAGTCATAAGAACTTCTCTTTACTGCAGGCTGGCTACTGATGTTGACTATTGCATGATCTACTGAATACAGCACAAGTATGTTCACTCTCAATAACCCGTCATTTTACAGTCAATTGAAAGCTCCCAAGACTGTAAAAGGCCGTATTTCTCAGTATTTTGTGAGCAAAGTAGCACTGACTTAGATGTCATGGTTCACCAGATAGCAATATCCTGTCTAAACCATCGTTTATTCCACCAAATCAAATACACAGAACGACTGTTATGTGCAATATTGCCATTATTGTATCATTGCGTCTAGATGATAACTATTCCACACTCAAGACTGTGAGATAGCAGTTTAGCTAGTCAACAGTGCACACTTTCTTCAAGAAAATGCCTTGAAATTGTAGAAAGTGACGTAAATTGATAGCCATGCAGTTGTTGTATCAGAGTTCGATATTCTCAATGGTGTACTCTATACATTGTCTGTATATTCTGCCTTCCTCTATGGTATAACTTGTTTACTTTTCTATTTGTTTAATGCTCTTCTCTTCTCTATTCTGCTTTAAATTTTGTCCCTGATTTCCTAAGGTATACTAATATTTCTTGAAAATGCGTGTAGGTGATCGATTGTCACAACATTATAGGCTGTGGTAATAAAAACGATGCCATCACTATATTTTTAATGACACCGACGAATTAAAAGCGGTTTTCAAAGGAATCGTCGATGAATTCTCAGCTCTGATGTTACATGTATGTTAGTATACGAAGACTAGCTAAAAGTCATAGTTCAGTAGACAACTTCAGATATGAAATGGTAAATCAACTATGCTCTTTCCATTATCAAAGTTCACATGCAAATTCCCCACGAACGTAGCCCGTGTGTTCTACGGTGTAACTTCGATGTTATTGACCTTGATGCTACAGATGTACCTGTTTGTTTTAGCGGTACTGTCTGTTGAGTTACTCAGTGTAGTACATACAATGTGTCAGCAACTGAGTTATACAGCGGTACGTCAACGATAGTTTAACCCAAACGATAGTCCCTCGGAGATAGAGAAACTGTGCCCAAACCCTTTCTCTTACACTATCGCCTGTTCCAACGTAACCTAATATGCACCTAGGACAATATGTTCGTTATTGATTTACTGCATGTTCAATCATTACACATTTATCATCTTTCAATACAAGTGACTTCCCAGATGAAGCACGTGTTTCCACACATTATATTTTGGGATCACTGTGGAAAACAGATATGCAACACCAATTGAATCACCAGATTAAGAGTACGAGTGTTGCCTTGCTTGACTTTCACAATGTCCTCCAAGCTCTTGTGTTTGGACTATTGTGTTCGACTCTCTCAGAAGTTAATTGATTGCGAAATTTCGTGCATTTTCGTATTTACCGATTTACTCCCAAACTACCGGATGCATCAACTGTATTAGAGTCATAAACTCATCGCTTAACCGATGCAAAAAGAAGGACGTCGCAATCGCTGCAAAAACTACTGAAATCGGCCGTGTTTTAGGAAAGTTACATCTGCTTCAATATTCCTCTGTTTTTTGACAATGATTTATTAATTTGTAATCAGCAATTTCAAGCTAGCAAATATATTAAGTGATCATCGAATTTCCAGAAGCACTACCATTCAAGGTATTGTTATTGTACGTTGTTATGGCGTATCTCAGACCACTGTAAAATAATAAAACATTTCTATAGTGGTATGAGTGTGTCTCAATAACTTGTTAGTTTGTGTTCAAAGTATAAGACGATGTCCATACACAGTCGACATATATAATCTTGTTCGAATCTAGGTAGTACTTGGCCGGCCAGCTGAGTTATGTATTAATATGTGAACGTTGTGAGTTGTGAGTTGTAAGTCTCAGGCTTACAGTCACACATGTGTGTATTGTAATGAACCAATGTTATGAAATAAGCACTTGTAATATATGACCTGGAAAGTTTTGATAACTACATGACTTGTATTATACAGACTCAGTACTGTTGTCTCTCCAATGTACCTTATACCTTAGACCCACATGCTCATACTGACTGACTCCATTTTCTTGACAGCACCAAATACTTTTATGTATATTTCTGACCGAATTTATAACCAGGTTTTTTAAGATTGTCCTTACATGTATGTCCGCTCTACACAGAACTTCACACTGTCGATCAAGCCAGATAGTATACTAGATAGTATACTAGTATATATATATATGACCTGGAAAGTTATATATATATATATATATATATATATATATATATATATATATATATATATATATATATATATATATATATATATATATATATATATATATATATATATATACCATTTGTATAAATTTGTGCATCGATAAGTTTGTTTGTTGATTTATGCAAGATTTTTTTGTCACCAGACATATTCGCATCTTTGACTGTAATTTCCATATATAGAGACAATTATTGCCAGTGGACATCATTCAAACAATGGGAAAGGTTTCGTTGCAAACTATCTGTTTAGTATTATTGTGGTCTGAGGTTTTCAATATTAGAACCATGCCATATAGCATAAGAACACTTTCACATGTAAACGTATTTAACACTTTGCACTTGAACAATTTGCGTACTGGTAGGAAAACCTGGATTACGCTATTCATCAACATTTCTAATACTTTGATGAGTGTATCATTCATCAAATTTGTCAAGTTAAAGTTTACTGCTATGTTTATGACACCATTAGTCTCACTTACTCTAACCAGCTGTTAGTGGTTTTCAATCATGTATGCATTTATATAAACGGCCATACATAGATTAACTAGTTTGATTCCCTAGTCACCACTTTCCTATTTATGTCTCTCGTAGGATATCAAGCCTTGCGATATTCATTATGCCCTGTGTGTAAAGCTGTGTACGCTGCAGCTGATAACACCACGTTCGCAAATCCACTTTCTGGTACCCATCCCTCCAAAGCGATTGGACTGGATTTATTTATAGACGTGTAGAGTATATAATCCATTCAATGTATTTTATTTCAATCTCTGCATGAAACAATTACTTCAGCGAACACACTTACAACAGACTTAAATGTTTGTACTATGCACTATGTTGCATTCTGTGTAAATCTCTTCAACATGTTGAAACTGTTTGCTAAAACGATGTTCACCAATCCAGTGTGTACTCATCTCTTCATAGCGATCAGTAAAGAGCTGTTCAATATACATTTATTTGCTTACCTACCGGAAAAACGGAGTTCATCAAACACATGTTGAGATAAAAGTAATCAATATTTTTCTTGCTGCCTTCTTTTACGTTTTTTCCCTTTTGAACACATGTTGTTAAAGTTAAAGGTGAATACACATATAATACAGGTTGCCATCTTGCAATCATTGTATGAATCTTAATTATTGTACGCAGGTTTTCAGTAGTTTTCTGTAAGCGACTGCAGTCAAGGTCAATCCAGAATTATGGGAAATGGTAGCCATATATTGATTGCGTCCCAATTACCCACATTGAATTCTATGTTTTCAGCGAATTGTGTCACAGTTGCAATTTTTTTGACGAATATTTTATAAGCATTTTTTAAATTAAATTTTTGCTACTTATAGAACAAAATTGTTGATAAAATCAACGATTGTGATATGATTACTGTGATACATTATCAATTTATTACAGGTTGTGCGCCTGCATTAATTCAGTGGTCTACAGTAGTCATAATATTTTATTGATTGTGCTAACTGAAATCCCTTCAATTAAATATCTCCTGTGTTCCCATTTTCGTCGATTTCATATTACATAGTTTAAATATGCAAATAATTACTTCAGAAGATAAATTCCCTCGAGCATTAATATGTATTAGCTGTTTTTAGTACAGGTTCTAAAACACACCCTTCTTGTATTCGTGTCTGAACATTTCCTGGAATTTGTGTGTTACTGATTCGTACAGCATGTCTCATCGTCGTAAACAACAGCCTCTTTTACGGCACCGTCCTCAAAGACGCATCGCCAAGAGGCCATGGTTTCATTCACATACAAAAAGCGTTATTCATCACAGTGGCTTTGTACATCACACTAGTACTACAACCAATCAGATTGTCATCTGCATACCACGTGATATACAATGCCCCTTGGCATGATACCTCCACAAAAAACTGACTCAGACAAGTTGGGTTCTTGTTGCTGAAATTTAATTTTGTCATCCTACGTACAAGATTGGAATGATATGAACAGAAAATAATGACTTATAAATCTTGCATGGAACTTCTAAATAGGGTTTGTGAGACTCGTGGATTTCACTGATGCTGTGTACTGTCAGATACGATCGGGACTGAGTTTGTAGCAAGTTACTACAGCAGCCATAAGTTGGGTACAACAAGTCGCCGATTCATGCCAGGTCACTCGGGATACATGTAATTTTATTCACAACCTATAGTTATTGGAGTAATGTTTATAATACTTTTCTTGATTTTATAAGGAATTGAACCTGGGCAGCATGCTAATAAGTATGGCCTTTTTAATTAGCACTGTGTTCTCTGGGTGCAGGATTCCAGAACTCCGGGACTGTGTTCATGACACTATACTACTACTCAGTGTGTTGCCCGTATATCAGTATTAAATTTCCGATTCCAATGAATCTTTCCTCGTTCTTGCTTTATGCTCTTTACCACCTTCAAATGTTGGTTATCCTAGTAGTTTTGAATGAGACTAGTAACTTTTACACAGATCTTTCGAATCACCTGTTCACATGCACATATACTCAGTACTAGTCCTGCTTGCAGACGGTACACGGGTCTAGATTACTGACCCTCAACACCGTCCTGCAAAGAGCAATGTACCAATCCTATCTCGTGTGCGGGAACAAAATGCACCCGCATCAATTACCAAAGAATTACATACCCACTGATCAAATATGAGCAATCGATCGAATATGTACTCATTTTACATCTCTTTGACGATAGTAGTCGCTCGTAAGATCCAACAAAATGTCGAAATCGGAACTATTCCAGTTCTGGTTGTAATTTCAAATGTCCCACCTTACAAACGCCGCCATATTTGATCAGGGTGTCCACTACAGCATCGTACGTAAGGCAGAACCTTGAAATTACGGTTGAACCCGTGATTTCGGATTTTTGGTCTAACTGTGACTTTTGTTGCCACGGTGAGGTAAAATTACTAAATAGTCGATTTATTGCTAACATTTAACCACAGGGTGCGTTAATTCTTTAGTTACCAGCATTCTGGTAAGCACACATTTCACGGCTGGCTCTTCGCAGGACGGAGAAGGAAGGGACGACTTACTCCTTATGTAAGCAGGACTACCTCAGTGCATGCGGGAAGGACTGTCAAGTTATCTTTTGGACTCACTGTTTATGGTCAGAAATACTGTTGCTTCAAGGGAATGGCCCTATATAAACAGGCATATTTAGTCACGTTGACGTTCTTTCACAGTGACAAGTCAGAGTATAAGTATATAAATAGTTGCCGATCAGCGTTAAATACACGCTTACAGTGAACATGCTTGACTACAGAACGTACGGATAGTCATGACGTCATTATTCATGAATATTTATTACTAAACTGAAATAACGCTTTCATAGCCCTAAGAAACCTGAGCTTTATTTCGCAGTGTCACGACTAAATAACAGCTCTAGTTAGCGAGAATGCGCACGTGTACATATACAACTTGATAGAGAGTTATAGAGCTAGATTACTCTATTGCGTTTTAACAATGAATGATGACAAGAGGTTTGGTGGAATCGTTCTCGCGTCGATTATGCCATGATGACCAATTCTACAGATACAGATGATAGCCAGTGCATCTGTACCCACCATGGTAAGAACGCAAGATGAAACACTCTAAATGACGTGTTTACGATCACCAAAGCGACCGATACTATATCACCCACTTAACATGTAGGTATACGCTGTCCATCCATCACAAGGCTTGTTTTTGCTGAAATTAAAAGTACTTTAACAACAATTCATGTTTTTCCCTATTCATCGATTATCTAACATTAAATTGTGATTTGAGAAATGAGAACAGTCTTTAGTCAAGAGTGATGAAGAACACTGGCCGAATATTTATGTGTAATTTGTTTGTGTACACAAATGAAGTGGATACTTATCATTAGGGTTAGGGAATTTGGAATGCGGATTATGATAAAAGTATAGTTCAAGGTTTCATCATACGCAAAATTGTTATCACAAGGAAATCTTGTCTCAGTACCTTACTTGTGTTGATATATTATGAACCAGTGTGACAAATGTGGCCTAGATATTATCATATTTACAGCTCTCTTTGCTAACATAACTTAATATTGTACTAATCATATGGTTATCACAAAACGCAATGCATGAGTAACTGTGCATAAAATTGTACACGTTAATAAGAAGCATAATGGCACATCAGATTACATCTTTTCCATCATCCAGGTCATTTCAACGACATTATGTACAAATGGTCTCACACATATGATATTATTCAAAGTTTCCTTGATTGAGGTCATGATATTTATATAAGGGCAGGGTGCTCCAATTTTGTTTTAACTACTTTCCAACACTGCACACTTTGTCAAATGACGTATGTAGCAGCAGACTGAAGTAAAGCAAAACGTTTGTCAACCGTCACACATCCGTTGAAATACGATGATGCTTCAAAGTGTGTTCTATTCATACAGTGAAATGATCAAACCCCGTTTTAAGTTATGAATATCTTTTATAGATGTCAATACAAATGTGTTCGTGGACTCAAACTACCTACATAGTGTCACTTTATACGCCACAGGAACTATAGAAGCGCTTATAAGACCACAACTGGCGACCATGGCTATTTTGATTTCGCCCAATGCTTAAAAAACAGTCAAATGTCAATTACCCCCCCCCCCCCCATCATGAGTTTTGTATAAGACAGAATGACACCGATATAATATAGACACGGTAACAAATCTTACAGCATAAACTCTACATGCTTATATGACCTATAAAGATGCAAAGTGGGATACCAGTGCCAACAATGAATTATGCAGTACTGTTTTAGTTATCCAATATGGAAGGATATGGTATGCAATAAATGGTCAGACAATGTTTGGTTCGCATTTGGAATATCTTCCTTTCCGTTAATATAAATGCATGGCATTTGGTAAAGTATCCAATGCTTTATGAAATAGGCTAATTATTTAATGGGTTGTGTGTTTCCTCTTATATGGTGTTGTATTCACCAACAGAGATGTAGTAAAATACAGGGTAAAGCATTGCCTTCCCGTATAGGGAGGTCTCAGCTACGTCAATTAGAGGTTCCGGGCCCGGGACTTAATCAGAAAAGGGAAATACGAGAGACAGAAGACTTGACTTCACGGGCACCACAAACGCGTCACGTTGCTATACTCGTCAAACATACTCCTAGAACTAATGGCATGGGGAGGGGGGGGGGAGAAATATCAATAAAGGCATTATGGGTATAACATTTACCCATACCAAGTATGGAAAGAAATATTATGTAAAAAGACTATAATGTCCATGATCATAAATAAAAGCCACACTCTCTCCAGTCCACAGAGTTTGTGCAGTGATCGAGCAAAATAATAACAAATCATATTAGAAACGAGTACTATAGAACAGTAGATAACCTTTGAAGAGTAAGGTATACATTGATTCCAATTCACCAAGGAATTTATCCGCATACATGTAATTAGTTGTAAACTGGTGAAAGTAAACAATCATAAGTAGAATCATAATATAATTTTAATCATAAATCAAAGTTATAACTTAAGGGTAGACTTTGATTTATCTAAAAACCTTGCGGAATTCCACCTACCATTTATGTACTACACTGAATATGAAATATATGTAAGTCTTGTATTCGATGTAATCACATAGGCATCACACAACTGCTGGCAAGTAAGTTCCAATCAACATCTCTAACTGGAAATTTTCACATCACCAGCATCAAGCAGTCACAAAACATCCATGCAAACAGCTAATGACCATAGCGGGTTATTTGTGTATATATTAGGCTTCCTTTGCTAAATATTTCAAGTTTTAGTGCTTGTATTGTATAGTTTTATCAGACAGTCTGAACAGGACGAAAACACAAAGCTCTCATGAAATGACATGTGAGCAGAATAATTATTTGCTTTCAGTACGTGTTTACTCCTGGACCAATGTTTTTATATATCACGTCTTATACGAACAAGGTTTCAGACACAAGTATGTATTGATTGCTTGGTGTAGCTAGACGATTGGTAAGTTAACATCGGCGGGTGAACACTGTCATAAGATGCAGGGGTTATGACATGTTGTCTTTTCTAGGTTTAAGTTGAGAGATCATAAATAATATTATAATATCGTTCAATGTCAACATAGCACAGTGTTGCTGTTCATGTGTTTTCATGCTCATTCGGTATTGTAAGTTACTAGTCTGCAGATTCTAGCTACCTTATACACGTTGCTGTAACTATTGCTTGGGTGGAGGCTGGACGCTGGCTAGGGGTGAGCTAGGAGGAGCCATATGAATAGCTCTCCGTTCGAATTCGTAACTGTTTTGTTTCGAAACTTGGCACAAATATGAGATTCCATCTAGAACATGTGCACATTTGTTTTGTTGTTACATCTCATAAACGTTGCCTTAGGCTTAAAAATTTGTACAATAAAAAAGTTATATGTGACCGAATTCTGTAGAGAATAAACTACATAATTACATCAATATGTGATGGATAGAAAAGAAACTCTCAATGACTCTTGAAGTTCGACCCGTATCGAATGGATTAGACAACATTTATTTTGATCATCAAGTGGAGCAATGAAGGTATATGTAGAACCGATTAGAACGATAAGTAAACTCCCGAACTGAGTGTATCTGGAAAAAAAAATTGGATTTATTTAAGATGGGTGAATACTAATCAAGTTGATTCATAGTCTGTTTGTAGTGAATGCTTGAAGTTGTCTAGCAATGAAAAAGTGGACTAGGACTATGGAAATTGTGATTAAGAAATTGAAGACATTTTTGGATTGATGGGCATTGCTCCTAGATGCTGTAAATAACAATTTTCATAAGTGTTGATTATGCACGACGTTTTCCAATTAAACAAATAGACGTCTTTAGTAAAAACATTTTTAGGATGACCTCATTTTCATTCAATACTGTGAAATATATGCTCTGTTAGTCAGTATACGTACAGAATTCACAAGATTCTATTAGCTCAAAGTACTTCCCGTACTTTTCCACAGATGTCTACTTAAATCTGACCTATTCACTGTTTGAGCAATCGTGTGACTCATTCTTCGTAAGCACACCATTCCTACAAATATGTGTTATGTTTTCAAGTAAAATAGAGATATAAATATTTAAAAAGCCTTATTCTTGAAACAAGCCTGCAGGCATATTAATCTATTTGTATAAGTATTTTACAGACTTTGAAATGACCATAATTAGTGAAGAAGTTTGTCAATGGTCTTTGTCGCTAGACGGCAGTTTGCAATAACACGTATATAGAATATTATTCAGTCTGTTAAAAGACATGATTAGATCTAAAAGTGACATATGTCTGAACACCATGTTGGTAGTTTATGACACGTGGATGTGAAAGGTTTACATCGTTATCTGTTAAGTTGACGTTTCATCTCCAATTCCTATCGCCATTAGTTTGACTGTGATTGACTTGGCCTCTTGACCTATATTGAAAAATTGCGACTGGCGCAATTAATTCAAATTGAACAACGAGATTTTTGACTGCTGCATGTGAAAATCGTGCGATTACATGTCAACATCAATGCAAGCACCACTATGTCCAAAGTTAACTTCCATTAATGTATAGCTACTTGCATTTTGTATTTATTATCTAAACCTCATCAATATCTTAAAACACCCAAGTAAATCTTCAAGTTATTTTAAAAGGGAATATGATTTCTCGAACCACATATTTTTTATATAGATTGTTTCATCGTATACTCACGTAGTTACTCCACTTTGTCTTTGGACCTTTCCTTCGGTAGTTTCTACATCGGCAATGGGAGGGAACGATTTGTTTATACATAATTCAAACGAGGGAATAATGATGAATTCTCACTGGTATTTGCTTCATCAGCACAAATAACATATATACTTTCACCACCTTTCCATACGTTAATTTGTAAGTGCAGCTGCAGTGAAATAGCACAGAATATTCCGGTCCGTTCAGGATATGTTTCGTACTATTCGAACATTCACCAAGTATTACGGAAGTGATTCTTTTTTTAAAATTTATATCGACACCTTTGTCATTTTACTTTGTTGTCGTTTAACAGCAAGTTTTAATACAAAATGACACGCTTCCGTAAGGTAAGTCATAAAATAACCTTTTTAACACAAATTTAAACCTGTGATTTTAGTATATAGTCCAAACTAATTCTGAGTTAATGCACCACTAATTGGACATAAACAGTTCTAAAGTAGCTTGTGCGCCAAAGTGCATGTACATGAGTAGCACTGAATGGATTGCAAGTCGCCAAACAGTTGAAACATCTCCATGATGTAATACGACTTTAGCTAATTGTAAACTGTCGTTCTTTAAAACAATTCTTTTGAGGAGTGTAGCTCACATTTTGCCTCTGCACCGTTTCACGATCTAGATCTACATCTAACAAGATACTTATGGAAGAGCTTGCAGTCATTGAGCGAATATAACCTTATTCTAGGGGAAACAATGCGCACGATAATCGAAGGCATGCACGCTAGAAAATTGAATGTATCTGTCAAACTTTGCTTCATAGAAAAGGATTTGTAGATCTGATCAAAGTAGTTAGGCGGAGGACCATGCGTGTCACTTGCTAATCTGGGCATTGATATTCAAGAGACTCTCTATCTCTCGAGACTTCCACACTATCCAAAAATATTAGAAAACATTCACACTGAAACTACTCTTAAAAGCTTTCTGTTGATTAATAGATGTGTCACTTATTGTCATCAGTAGTAATATCGTTAACAAGGTATTTCATTACATACTACCGTTTTCGTCGCAGTTCAGTCATTTGGAAATCGATAACTGATTTCAATAGCGTTTCTCATTCGCCGAAACATCGATCAAATATTTGCACAGTGACACGATTTTACCTCCACTGAATCCTTTGATAGATACTGTGCGGAAAGCGGAAAGGGTTATTGTAATTTAAGAAAAAACTCTCCATTTGAATGTATAAACTTGAGATTTCTACGAAAAAGGAACATTTGAGATTCAGAAGCTGTATAAATAAAACACTGGGTGGCTTCATGGTGCTTTTGTTTGTATTTGAAATACATTTATATAATTCTAATGCTAGCACACATAAAAGGAATAAGCTTACACATCAAGATTTCAAAATGATACAAGTACAGATGATGGTTATGTAAACTGGTATACCAGAAATACAATATTGTTTTTTTTACATACAGATTATTACCTGATACAAAATTACAATACAAGCTTTCACTGTCGGCTACTTTAGAACGGTGCGTCAGGGATCGACAATGAACACTATTTAATGTGCAGGTGTCAATATTATAGATAAAGAAAAGAAATCTGCTTTAACTACAAAGTAGAAGTTGTCACATTGACTACTGACGTCAAGGAAACATCTGGAGTTTCATAAACTACTTATCGCTATCAGTTTCCTTTTTTAGATTTATTTTTTGTCAAACAAACAATGTTTTCATAGTAATGATTTCGTCTACTTTGTGTTATCGAATTACATGCGTAGTGTTTATTATTACTAGTTAATAACAACACCTCATGTGGTGAAATATCATCTAAGTAAGGAATATCTATATTTGATTACTATCTGCATAAGTGCTAGATGGATAATGTGCACACACTTTAAATAAATACTTGAAATTCTCTTGAACAAAAGTCGAAGAAAGATAAAAGACAAGAAAATTGTATTGCCTGCTGTGCCAGTGATGAGTTTACGATCATGTCAGTCTCGCTAGGTCAGATGATAACTAGTAGTCATGTACTTCCAATATACTTGTTCGATGACAGATTGAAGTTGGCCATGTTGATCGACTCAATGTTTGTTCTTTAAGTTCTAGTCGACATGGTAAATCTATTTATCTGAGGTAATAGTTCTGAATGTCTATTTTTTATTCAGATAACGCTATTTATAGCGAATGCTCTTTCTAGTTAGTTGAGTTGTATTAGCTTCGCTGATTCGATCACTGGCGAGAGTGGAACTCCCTCGCATACGTAATTTACGACGGACATTATGGGACAGGAGAGTGTAAAGGAGGGGATTGGCACAGCTATTGCTGTATGATAGACACACAAACGCAAAATTTAGAAAAACGATTTCTTGGGTTAAGGGTAAGAGGCCATAAACGTTCAACATTATCAAAAGCCAGAATGGTAACCAACAGATGAAGAAAACGACGACGATTACCAACACCATTCTGGCCACACGTTTTTTGGTTTGACGTGACTTGGATGTTTCGGCCATGGCTGTCGATCCGTTTTTACTGAGTAGTGTACACACGATGGTTACATAACATACTGTTATGATTAAAAATGGGATAGGAAAGGCAAAGACAAACACAATGGTCTTGTAGATTTTATCAAACTGCTCATCCATCAGAGTTTGACATGAACGAATTGTTGTACCATTCGGTTCCTCCACTTTTACCTCCTTGACCTTGACCATGATCATCATTGGCAACGAAAAGAGAAGGCTGGTGACCCAAACAGCAATGTTTACATACGATGCTATTGCTCTTAGTCTATATGCCATGGCTTTGAGTGGAAACACCACCGCGAAGAATCGATCAGCGCTCATAACAGTCAGAGTAAACACACCCGTTAACATCGTCATTATGTCTATACCAAAGATCAAACGGCAACCAATCTCGCCAAACTTATAGTCTGTTATAAGATAGTCAACAGCCACCATTGGGCACGCCAGAACGAATATCAAATCAGCGCATGCTAGACTCAAAATGTAGACACTGGTAGTACTCTTTAGTTTGATTCGTCGTGTAACAACATATATAGTGAAGGTATTACCTATCACGCCGATCACAAATATCATGGAAAACACAGGTGGTACAATGACATTCAAAAGAGACGGTGTTGAGGTGGTGTTATCAGACGATTGAAAGGAATCATCAGGCTCTTCCGACGACGCCTCGTAATCATATGTTAGAAGTCTTCTCGACATAAACAAAAGGTCCACGGTACTCCCAGCTTTGTAAACCATTTCTTGCAACATACTTTTAGAATGGTGTGACTGAGAAGAGTTGCTGTCAATGTAATAAGCAGTATCCTACATATGGAGGCTCATCGTACAATACGGCTTCTACAAAGAAGAACAGGAAAATACTCGGTTAGATCTCGTTTTAGAATGTTAATGATATGATACATGGGTGGAGCTACGATGGTTTCATCGACAAGTAGGACTGCTTACCGTCATTGCAGTGACTTATTACTCTTCACAACATTTCGTTCAATTAATAGTAACGAAAGGTGAGCTGAACCCAATCTATGAGTTTACAAAAACCTGGACATCTCTTACCCTGACACTGTATGTTTAGAGAGAATATACGTGATACTATTTTTCATTAGATTTCAAGGCGTCATCTTCACTTAAAAATAGAAAATAAATCAACCCTGCAAGGCTCTCACGAATTTAAGAGTACTTTTAATAATCAACACAGAGACATAATTTAACAGACAGACAGACAGACAGACAGACAAACAGACGTGAACATATGCCATACCCAATATATATATATATATACACATTATATATATGTATATATATATATATATATATATATATATATATATATATATATATATATATATATATATATATATACACACACACACACACACACACACACACACACACACACATACACATATATATATAAGCAAATGATAACTGGCTAGACTCAACAGAACTCAACTCAAAGGGTGTCCAAAATATCTGACTAGCTTTCGCCCTGTTAACAGAACATCATTCTAATTTCTATCCATTAATAGAGTACCGTCACACACACACACACACACACACACACACACACACACATATATATATATATATATATATATATATATATATATATATATATATATATATACATATATATATATGTATATAATATATATATATATATATTGCCAAAGCTAAAATATATATATATATATATATATATATATATATATATATATATATATATATATATATATATATATATATATATATATATATATATATTAATTATGTATCAATGCAAAACGAAAAACACAGGGAGCACATGTATACATATACATGTTTGCACGACTCCTCAAACTTCGAGGACAGATTCTACTACTTTGTGAAATTACTTACATCTTAGGATGTTAACAACACCATATTTGCAGCAGCATGCCATACAATTAGCAATAGCTTAGGGTGGCACTTACTTAACTGTCAAACTGTTCGACGTAACGAGGAACTCGATTGACTCTTGTTAATGCTACGTAGGCGATATCTCGTCAACATCAGGACAAGAGTATAACTAAGGAATCAAGACTATGCACATGGAAATTCGATATTATAGAGTCTAATAGCAAAATAGAACAAATATTCTACAAGCCTTTTTAATAGCAGTGCCTTCTTTCTTTTGTGTATGACCCGAATATGGATGTTTACACATGTAGCGTTTGTGATGAAAATATGTATTTGTGTATGTATTCACCGTAATCGATTTGTTTTGACAAAGCTAAAAGATTTAAAAAGCAATTTTCTCGCCCCAAGCCAATCGTCTGTAAGAGCTGAAACGGTAAAATGTAGACATTACTCATAATCAATGTCCGTATTTCAGTGCACACCTTATTGTGAATAGAAAGTATGCCTCTACTTGCCAGAAGCTCTTTCCCTAGCCTTCAAATAGAGATCTTCTAGTTTCCTTTCCATTGTCGTATTGTAAACAAACTGATGTGCAATATACTTCTAATATCATGTCGTACTAAGCTCTTGATCGCTATTTGCAGAAATGTCTGGCACATTCGTAAATACAACACTATTATTATAATGGAAATTGGTGATTACCAGGTATAAAGCCGCACGGGAGGGATGGGGGGGGGGGTGCGACTATTATAACATTATTTTACACCGTGTGCGGTTCGTATGGAAACTGTCGGTTTTCACAGATTCGTCCAGATGTGGTTGGTCATGGCGACAATAACGAGCAGTACGAAACCAGGTTGAGAGTTTGGTGTTGGCTTCTTAAGCCATAAAACTATACTATTAAAATTACGTCTGTGGGCTACACCACTCCAAAGTTACCATAGAAACAAACGTTTAAATAAAGTGGTGTTTTCCAAATTTCCGGTTTACAAAATTGCTGATGTTTTTTTTTAAAAGTTCATGAATCATGACAGCGTGCTATCATAATGAACTTGAATAATGGAAGTTGGATTAGACTTGGCAAAACACAGATTTAAATAATGGTTAAATAGAAGCAAATTAGGCAAAGGAGATGTGCTATTACATTTATGTATGGATATGTGAACATGTTGTGTTAGTGCGATGTGTAGTTTTATTAATATTGACAACACAAACTTTCCGTTCACTAGTGGTACGCTATTAATATGCTAATAGTTTCAATTTGATCATTACTTATAACACCTACTACAATATGTGCACTTTATAATTATATGATTAATGTCACAAAGACAAACATGTGCCGTAGACAGGAAACCAACCGTAACTTACCGGCGGGATCTTTGTTGAATTGAATTGAAAATTATATTTTCATTATACATCACTATCAAACGTGTGTATTCTCAACACAGTAATCAAAATATGAAATGATAAAAATACGCGTATTTCACTCTACACGTATGGTGAATCAGGATTGGTAGAAACTAGAATGTCTATACATTGTGTGGTCCATGTTCCATCCAAATTAGAAATAAGAAAACCCTTTGCTACTTTTTCATACCAGACTTCACATCCTTTCCCATCAATAGTATTATGCTATCAGCATTATCAATAAATGTCATTCATTGATCTTACAGGAAACAATATGCACAATAGTGTTACAGGTGGTAACAAGTGGCGGATTACATACAGTACGAACGTAGGAGGGTTGTTGTCGGAAATACGAGAAAACGAAGAGTTATCTATCTATCTATATATCTACCTATCTATCTATCTATCTATCTATCTATATCTATCTATCTATCTATCTATCTATCTATCTATCTATCTATCTATCTATCTATCTATATAAAGTATATAATCTAGTCATGTTTATTTAGGACAACGTTTTAGGACATATTTTATTCAAGCATAACATTTGTTGAATTGCTTCCATGGAAAACGCTACAGTGTAGGTGTACGTCTGTTTTTTTATTTGTTCGATACATCCAATCCATATTTATCAACCTACCTAATGTTAGACATATGAATTGCAGACAATAAATGGTCCATAGCCTTGCCTTCGGGTAAATCATAAATTCAGTGTATCAATCTCGAGCTTGCATGCATTTATGAATGGCAGAACAAATTGCTTTCAGGCTTGTGTTGTTAAAATGTTTTATTCCTACCTACTTATTGGTAATGACATTTAAATGGAACAAGTTGCTAAGATTTCTTGTAATACAAACATGCATGCAATTTATGAATGTCGCAGATAATATTGCTGAAATAACACAGTGAATGGTCACCTTGACTTCAGCAGTTATCGATCCCTGCCACATTCATCACAAAGTTTTAAGAACTTATACTGACTAATGAGTATTCCATCAGCCTGTAGACATCTAAGGTTGAACTTAGGTGTTCCAAAACCTTAAATCGCATAATACACAATTGCTTTATCGATGTGTTGAAAGTTACTGTATTTTGGTAAATATATTGTAGCGATGACCAGCTCGAACTCTTAATAAATGCTAAATTTGGTGCTTTTTTATGATGGAAAATCCACTATCCCATAGAATCTATATTGATTGGCTTGCTTGTTAAATTGTATACGGCTTTCGCGACGTGATGAATCCAATGGGTCTATGTCACACCCAATTTAGTGGTTGCCATGTCAACAGATGGGATTTTTTTTCATCAAAGTCATTGCAACCAAACTAATTATCGCAGTGCCATGAAACTGTAGTGTTCCTGATTCACTGTGTTAGCACAAGCTAGAAATTCAATGAGTTGCAGATCAAACGAGGTTGTATCAATTTATACAATAAATCTGCGAAAATTATGCATGGTATCACCATGAACAGTACATCTACCGAAGTATTTCAACATGTAAGGACTCTCACGGTTGGAATCACTATTCGCTATTTGGGTCACCAGGATAATCAAATGAAGAGTCAGGACTGACTCTCCCTGTCTGCCAAACTATATCAGTTGGACAGAAACGAAGACTGACATGTACATTTCAGGGTTTCATAATTCATCCTGTTCATGGAACATTTGAACAGTTTATGATAATCGACATACAATCAATTATTGTTGATAATTATTGACATAATGAATATTTTGTAAATTTAAGCACAAATCGTTTACAAAGTGGAAAGAATTACCAATGAGCAGACCGTATCCATGTGACGATGCTATTTTGATGTTTACCTTTCTCAAGTAATGGAACAATATAAACCGTTTTGAAGACAAACACATGTTGACATTCAAGTATGTTTTAAGACCCACGAAAAACATACTTTTGTGTCTATGACCCACGCTTTTTCCAAAACCGAAGAGAAATCTGTTTCTTAGCTCTTGACATTTCATGAAGAAAGTTTAACCAATGCCATTAGTGATTTCGATGAAAACCGCTTGATGACATTCATTAGAAAGAGACAGAATCAAGGTAACAAACTGTAGTGAAATCATTGAAACCTCTACTGTGTAATTTCTCTTCACTTCGAAGTCAATGACAATCTGTTCTACTTCATTTGTATTATTGACAATGTAGGTCCATCAGATTATTGTAATTAACTGAAACACTTTTAGCTGGAAAGTGAGTATTTTCTTGATGTAATTGGAGGGAAAACGAAGTGTCACAGGCTCTATTGATAAAGGTCTTTGAATGGTATTGTCAATCATAGCCGTGTTATGTGTACTTCTAAAATACATATGTACTTTACAAAACATGTACGGAAGACATACATTATAGTTGTCTCTGTAATAAGGTGACTAATTTATTACTCTCTGTCTCTGTCTGTCTCTGTCTCTCTGTCTCTCTCTCTCTCTCTCTCTCTCATGTATGTATGTATGTATGTATGTATGTATGTATGTATGTATGTATGTATGTATGTATGTATGTATGTATGTATGTATGTATGTATGTATGTATGTATGTGTGTGTGTGCATGCGTGCGTGTGTGTATGTATGTGTGTATGTATGTATGTATGTATGTATGTATGTATGTATGTATGTATGTATGTATGTACGTACGTACGTACGTACGTATGTATACTATGTATGCATTCATTTATGTGTGATTATGCGACGTGTGTTTATTATACATATTCAGTCATTCTAAACATTTGCGATTGTAATAAATGAATTTAGAAGGCCAACTTTTAAAGTAGATTGGAGAAATAAATCAGTGTTTTATATACTATGTAGCTGACAGATAATTTATTAACCTTTCGTGAACAATTTTGCAAATATTAGATGATTGATTCATTGTTTTTTTTCTAGGGATGGTTGAAGGCGATACTGTACAGCAACTCTATCAAGTTTCTATGTATCATTTTCACCCCATGGTGTCACCATGGCATGCAATTCAACAATCATGCAATATCCATCCATTTGTAGATGCATTATTTGTTTTGAAGCTATGTACTTGGTATCCCTTTGCTTGATAGGGACTCATCAAGTGATGTGTTCTGCAGGAGCACAAACGTCTTTCAGCTATAATGCGTTACCAGCGATTGCATTTTCATTTCACGGTCCATTTAAGCTCTATAACTGCCACGTCTCATCATGACATACGTCTTAGTAACGTGGCTATTTTGAGCAGGGTTGAAAAGTCCTTCACTTTGAAGTACATTAATGTGATATTGTGTGGTAGATAATGACCGTAACTTTTACATTTAAGTTTGAAATATTCATAACTATTCAGCCCATTTCAAATCATGTTTAAATTCTGTGAAGGTTTGAAAAGCAACTCATTGATCACTATGTTGATTACTATGTATATCGTGTTCATGTGTTGATTTACACTGTACAACTGTTTTATTTTTTGATAGACCTTATGATTTCACATGGTTACTTTTTCCCCTGTAGACACGAACTTTTTTTCTTGAATTATTGCTTTTTCATGTCTGGAATCCTAAAAACAGAATTATGCTCGAGATACAAATATTACAAATTTTAGAATAACAAGTCTGGGTGATAAGTTGAGCAAGTTGTGCACCACCAGGAGCATCAATAACAACGAGGAATGTTTTGGTCTCGTTTGAAGGTATATTTACGTTTTACAGCATCGATATAATATGACTGTAATGACTCTAACGTTCAGCAATGTTGTGAAGCGTGACTTGCAGGAAAAAACTAACCATAATTCATTGGTATCAATTTACACTTGTCAGTTTTGATCAAACCACTGACGTAAAACTTTATCAAACAAAGCGAACAAGGTATTACTGTACTAACAATCAATATTCATAACCCGTTATAACCTCGATTAAAACCTTCCAATACCTCTCCCCTTTAGCTATGATAACCTGAAGACCGTGATAAATAGTTAGCTACTTGACACTTCCCGAGTGTATATTATGCATGGCTATATAACTGGTCGCCTTCCTCTGCATTGATGGGAGTCAGTGTATTTTCCACATAATATGGTTAGCTTCAAAGTTATTGTTATTCTTCTCCGGCATTCATAATGTGCTACGTCAGCATGAGTTAAAGTGCCACCGAGTTCTGAGGTCCGACTCTCAGCAGTATACATCATATGATACCATTCAATACCAGAAAAAAGGACTTTGTGTGGTCTTTTTTACTACGCACTTTCTATCACGTGCACACACGTTCTAATTCACATTTTCAAACACATGAAAATTATTATAGCTGTTTATTACTGGTTAGATAATTAATAACCATCTAGGCATATTTTCTTTAAATTCCCAACATATTCCGACCATTAGGACACTGTCACAGTGTTACAAATTTACTTTCAAGTCATAATGAATACTTTTGGGTTTGTTTATAGGCATGGCGCTGTTCGGATGTCAGAATAACATTTTGTCATTTACAAATGACTTGGTAGATACATGTATATAGTATTATACCTTGATACCAATGTTCTCAGATATCTTTTTTTTGTATATGCATATGTACATATGGAATACGTCAAATTGCATAATTAATTAATTATATGTACCAACTTGGTGATATGACATGTAATAATTTCTTTCAAAGAATCTCGTCTAATGCAGAGGACATAATTATCATATCTAGATACCAATACCCTCTAGGTACACACTTTCTTATGCAATATATATGATCAATGCTGCTTGCATTTAACATGTCTAATTTATATTAGTGAAAATCATTTACATTCAACCTTGCTCTTTCAGTATTATGAGAGAGGTTATGAGTTTCAGGTTGTGTCACGAGATGGCGCTGTACACACTCATTCATGCTTTAATGTCTTGACAATTTACTACACAAGCAATGGGGCAAGGCACAAAAACAGTAAGCGTCTTTTCTTTCGTACCTATAAAGGGAATATAATTTACAGCTGGGTGTGTATGATATACGCTAGGCCATCGTTTTAACGCAAACGAGCAATATCGCCAATCTAACATTGTATATGTTATCCATCATATGCAGTAGTTAGAGTAAATCAAGTCAACGTTTCGCTGTTTGATGTAATCATACCATAAGTTAATTGAATGCCAAGCCAGTGACATTTTAATAAAACTCTGCTTGCTCACCTAAACCACTAATGGAAACAGGAAAAGAAATTGATATCTGAAGTCAGCTTAAATAACAGTTTTTAGCCAAACAAGTATTCAAATGTCTTCTAAGATTTACGTAATCAGTTGCACAATATTACTTATTTTTTCCAATGTTTGTAACGGTGCAAATTGAAAGCTAGCCAATGAATTAATCAAAGCTCTCAAAAGGGACGATGGTGGCGTTAAACTATATTTAACTGTGCAGTGTCTTGTTTGTAATAGCAGGCATGCTCAATCACCTTGTAGAATCAAGTGGATGAATCTATCACAAAATATCATGATCTAACATCTACACGTTTCTCAGCGTTGTTTGCTTGTTAGGTCGTTCTTGAGCTGATTGAGTATGTGAATGAATGGAAGACAGTATATTTTATGTTATTTGGATAGGAACGCTGTATTGTATTGTATTGTATTGTATTGTATTGTATTGTATTGCATTGTATTGTATTGTATTATTGTATTGTATTGTATTGTATTGTGTTGTATTGTATTGTATTGTATTGTATTGTATTGTATTGTATTGTATCGCATCGTAGCGTATGGTGTGGTATCGCATTGTATAATATAATATTGTATTGTACTGTACTGTACTGTACTGTACTGTACTGTGCTGTACTACCTAGATGCTAGGGTCATTGAGCTTTATTTGCATTAAGGACAAACATCGTATGTGATGTACAATAATGCTTCTATTAAATGGAGGAAGGTATAAATCCCAAAGTATTGCAAAATAATGCAAATATGAATATGCGATATCGAGATCAATGTAGCGCAGTATACTTCTATAATGTCCTTAATGGTAGTGTAACGTTTCAATATGTATATTGCAGCCTTTCACAAATGTTTTGATCATATACGCTAGGGACATCCTTAGTTTTGTTATTTTACTGAAATGTAACACAGCCTTTCCTAACATTGAAATTGTTCTTGCAGATTAGGTGTTCTCTCACTCTGGGGGATAAAACTAAAGCAGGTAGACTATAACTTGCATTTGTAGTAAACAACGCAGACCCGTCCCGAGCTGAGCTAGATATATGCGTTTGGATGAACATGGACGCCTTTGACTTTTAGAAATCAATCAAACGCACCATGTCAAGTACTATGTATAATACTAAGCAGCCGATGTTATGCATGGCCGTGTAATACATTTTGAATTTATTGAGAATACTATACTTTTATTACGCACACTAATATGTCGGTACTGATTAGTTAATACTGAAAAGGGTGATGACACAACACAGGGAAGAAGTGTGGCGACTGTTGGCGAACTCCTTAACTATGATGTATTTCGTGAAAAGTGGGCAATGCAGATGAAGTACCCCAAATAATACTTAATTCAATCAAAAAAAGTGAATTGAAGGAAAGCGAAAACGTTTTAAGTGAATTAATGTAGCTGAAAAAGACGTACGAGCTATTGCATCGTAAAATGGCCATATTTTACAAACGATTTCAAGAGGTGTGTAAATTTATATTTCGTGTCAGCATGTTGCCAACCAGGTGACAAATAACCTCAACATGTCACATCATTTGCAGACAGACGTGTTATGTTATAGAGGTGATCTGACACACATGTAGTATATGATTCATTAAATTTTAATTAAAGCCATTGGCAGTACGAGCTAACCTAGATTTTGCAGCTGCAATACGGAAGCTATCTACAGAAAAAAATCCAAGACAGTGGGTATTAGACTGGAACGCCGGCCACTCGAAGAAATACAGACATTTTGCAAACTTTGGATTCAGGGGTAATTAATTCAGTCATTCTCTTATTACGTTAATTGCGATTGCCAAGAAACACAGAGTTGAAACTTATTCCTAATTCATTGTTCTTTGAAAGTCCAAGCAGTAGATAAGCATTGCGTCATGAACATGACGCGGGGAAACGATGTATCATTGCAAGTAACTATGACCCGAGTTTTGGTTATTCTAATCAGACTTCTGATGGAAGTACATAACAGTGTCAATTGGTGTATCGTTATATATACATTTCGTTACCATGGCAAAATCATCCTGATGATAACCATAACGTCTCATCATGCCAAGAAGTCTCAGCTGTCTCCCAACAACAATGCATTGTGTAGAAAAAGACAAAGTATAGAATAATCTATAATAAGTAGAGTACTACTGCACCAGTATATCATTACCTGATATGATTCTAGGTGGTTATCATTTTTAAACCTACACTATAACTAGCTGAAACTGGGACATGTTTTCGTCAAATAATTAGTAATCATAGATAAATTCACTAGAAATGGGCCAATTACTTATAAAAAAGACATTGTATCTGAGAATTAGCGGTCAATATTATCTGAAAGGTAGTGTAGTGGCAAATTTAAATCGAGCGAAAACTTGGTTTTGAACCTGTCACCATGTTAAGATTGTACTAGTTGTAACTGGAGTATTATTTTTTTAGTCAGACAGCCACAATAGATGTATATCATTACCTGGTCAATGACATTGTAACTGTGTTTAAATGGATGAAATCCAAGTAACCCTACACAATGTATATTTTCTTGTTTTCCAGCGCAACACCTATGTTGAAATGGGGATTAGTTGAACTAAACCAAATGGATCGTAATGACACATCTACTTTAAACATAAATACACAATTATAATGTTATTGAAGATAATCGAAATTCTAATGTTCGAAGTGTAGAGAGATTAGCGTTTGACTCGGTAACGAATCCGAGTTACTACAGGTGGAAAAGTCTCCGAGCATTAACGTTTTAGCACGGGAAACAATTACAAATCAAAGCACTGTTGAAAATCGATTGCTGAAAGTTTCAACGTCTTCTCACCTCTTTAAGTCATGAATATGTTTACGGGATTCTCACACAATACCAAGACTTAAATGTTGAATTGCTAGGCGGCCTTTCAAATTTTTGAAATAGATTGGGTTCAACTTTGATCTTAAAACGAGATGATAAACAAGATCATGTGCTCATCGAAGGTAGGTTTGCAGTTATTCTAACGTGATTGATACTGAGCGATGTGAGACACACATTCACCCATCACTCATTCACACGTGTGTGTGTACGTACGTACGTACGTACACACACACACACACACACACACACACATACACACACACGTGCGGTATAATTATATTTTAAAGGTTAACGGTTATATACAGTGTATGGAATCAATACTCTTCCACGACGTTTATACTTCACAGAGGAACTGTATGATGTATCACCGAATAGTTCGCCTATGACACTTTGAAAAACTCGACCGAAGTCTTTCATGAACCGAAAATGTAGACCTTTGATGTCGAATACGATTGTCCAACACATATAGCAAATTCACACTACCTTTAGAAATGCCAGCGATCTGTATGCACATTGAATACCTACTTAAGGAAACGATCTTTTCATCGAGTCTCTACATTTTATCCGAAAAATCCCATTTTCTCGTATTTCCACCGAACAAATCAACAGTAATTACAACCTGTAATCTGTCTGAAATCGGAGAAGAGCATAGCTACGAGGTCAACGTAATTTGCATGCCATCCTACCATGAATGTCTCTTCGAGGTATTAAACATTGACTCTTAGCAAACGTTGTGTGGATTTGCCCTAATATCCCTTCGATCTATTGGCGAATGCACCACATATCATGGCAATTTGAAAAAACATATTATATTCACAAGGGCTCGGTAATTCATCCCCATCGGCTACACACACGTATTCTTTTATGCCCTTATCATATTTCCAAAGTCTGCATTGCGGCTATCAACTCTAGGTAAGAATAATGTCCCATTGGTTTTATGGCATTTCATTTCAATAAAACACGCATTAACAAGAAAGGCGGTTTTTGAATCATTGCCTAAGCCGTTTTGATAAATCATATTTTAATGGTACCATATGCTTTGTTTTAGTTGCCGAGCCTTCGTAAGATCAGAACCTCTTGTGTTTGTTCGATGATTAGTAGTAAACAGCACATAACATTGACGTGACAGCTATCTGTGTCATAATTATTGCATGTAGATGTTTAACGTATGGTTACATAATGGAATTATGATGAATGGTTTTTATAACATGCAATCGGTCAAAACTAACAATGTTTGATGAATGACGCGTGTACACGCGATCGTGAGTGTATGATACATATGCCCCAAATATGAGGCCGGGTATGTTGAAACAACAATAGCAACCTCAGTCATATAACGTGCAAATTTCGATATTGACTGATTCTGCTTATTTGACAGAAATTAAAAGCTTCTAGAAGCGTGAACCCGGTACTAATGCTGACGTGTAACCAATATATGAGAGCGATTACAGTAACAGTGAATGATTTTGTAGGCGAATGATTTGATCTGTAAGTGGTAAAACTTCATTCAAATGAGAATAAGCAGTCCTGGTTTTTAAAAGGGTCCACAACATTTCTATCGCCATTCCAAGATCACTTTTACTTACACTAAAAAAAACAACACTTCCCCCTTCCGCGCTTCGACGCTAACAAATTATCCATGTCTGGCGCGCGAGCTAACATTCATCATTGTTGTACATCAATTCGTTTTGTCCGAACACAATTAATTCTCACCGATTTATCAATTGATAGACGGACTCGTTTAGAATTAAAACACATGATGAATCATAATATGGTGGGAATGTCAATAATGAATGTTGAAACTAGTACCATCCGTTAGTTAATCAGAACGGTCAGACTCCCCAACGTCTACGAATTTTAGAGGTAGTAAATTGCCACGGCTTTCCGTACCTACACTACGTAGTGGAAGGCGTCAATTCATCCAAGTTATAAGTCGTCAACAATTATTCTAAGTTTACAAAAATGTCAGGGAACATTTTTAATTAAAGAATCGTGGAAATTTCACTGTGTTTGGTACGTATGTTATATATCTAAACCAAGCTATTTTATATAGCAAGATTCTTTTTTTTTTCCCGTTTTGTTAGACTTTAATTTCTTCAACTGTATATCTACCTACCGGACGGGACACTATATCCCTAACGCAGACGATTCGATGGTTAATGTTGCCAGTATTCGAATTGTATACGCTAAACAATCATGGCATGGTCATTTATAGCTTTAACGGACAGAGGTATAAAACGCTATCGCTGCAAGCACACTGGTTCCCAGGATATTGCCCTATGTGAATGATAGTCTTCAGCTCGTAGACGTATACCCATCTCATCTCACTGAATAACGATGAAAATATCCCCGCATGGTAGTTTAACGTAACTTTATAGGTTCCCATCAGCGATGTCAATACCTATGTAATACTATGTTCCTTACAAACATCACAACTTCTGAAGTAATCCATCAGTATGTATGATATGCTGACGGAAAGGGTCATTTTTATGATATACGACTTTTGCTATTGAGTTTTCGTATCCATGGCAACGACTTCATCACAATAGTGCTTTCCACATGTGTGTACATTACCGTATAACGCGCTACACTGAAAGTTAGGAGTTTCATTCACTAATTTCACAGCTAAACCAGTTTACAAAATTTAATCCTATATCTTATTGTAATCAACACAGATATAGTAATGCATAATTAGACCACCATACGAACGTCATTCATTGGGTAGCCCATCCACAGTCGGTATCAAAGTATACTGACGTGATCAACAGTACAACACGACTACGACTTTCACTGTGTTGCACTAGTAGTGATTTTTCTTTGTCTCTGTCTTGCCATTACTGGTTTCCTCGTATTCATGGCAAATGCTATGCCGCTTGCCACATTGTGTAAAGTCTATTCGTTGTCTGTGTGTGATATGTCACAGGAAAGTTAATTTCATTTTTAAAAAAGCTTAAGGACATGGTAAATCAAAATATGGGATCGCAATGAGTTGAAAAAGATTTAGTGTTTTGAATTTCGATTAACATTGCTCGACAAAAGAACTGGAAGGGGGAGATTTGGACATCGAGTCATAATCTCCGAGCTCTAATTTTTAATAAGGATCATCGTTACAATTGTAACGTTTGATCACGACCACAGCCCCGGTCAGTCCGTTTATGACTAATCCCATACTAAACTATACATAAAACGAAATACTGCTCAAAGCACCATACGAAGCCTGTTATTTATCATTCAAGCAGCCAACATGTGTTCTCTGAGTCAAGCGAGTGAACACAGCCGACAGTTTAACCATCTTAGATCAGTATTAACTCGTAAATAAACGGTTTCTGACAGCAAAAGATTAAGATTTAATTCATCGACAGAATAAACACTGGCAAATCACTGCTAATTGTATTGACGTCAATAGCCGAGGTAAAGGGAATTAATGCAAAGCAGTGTGTGTCCGACTGTATTATATATTACGATGTCACACCCCGACATTAATTTAGCTAGCCACACCTCGATGCGAACCTTGCCCTTTAGTGACGAAATGTTTGAGGGCTCTTTATCATCCCCGCTCAGTTAACAACAAAATCACACTTCCCAGATAACAACGATGGCGGGAGAACACAATTTCACCATTCACTTTCTCAGTGATGTACAAGGGTAGATACTATTTGAGGTGCATGGTATGTCATGCATACAAGATGTCGGCCTTGCTTTATCCGACAACTTTTGGAATGGTAAATCAATACATTTTATTGATTACAGCCCCAGTCTCTGTAAGTACAGAATTTTCTCTAATGTGAAAAAAATAAGCAAACTGTAATTGGCAACTGTTCAATTCACGTTTTGATACCCCTAACTTGACATTATAATAATATATTCCCCAATAGTACTCTCAAATGAGAACAGAAATCTTTCCACGATAACTCAATTTTGCATCATTCAATAGACTTCTAAGCTGTGTTAAGTGATAGAATAGTATCAGTGATATGCTAGCAGGCAACATGAACAGTTCGACCACATGCAGAACAAGTCTGAAGTGTCTTAGAATAGACGAGACACCTTTACAAGGAGACTTTTCATGATATATGTATTTCTCCAGTTTATGTATGCTATCAGTTGAGCATGCGCAATTGAGCCTAGTAACAGCTTCGGTTTATTCAAACTGAGCACGTACTTTATTGAATTTTATAAGTTTAACATTTCAACTGTTGTCAACTGTTTCGTATTTGTCGTCATCAGTTCAGGACGTTACTTAAACATATCAAAACATTCAAGAAAGATCTATTTTGGGGGTGGGGGGGGGGCAATGAAAATTCCGATGGTCTGAAAGGAGGGCCCCCTGAAATATTTTGCTCATGATGTGAACCAAATTAAATCTCAGGAGCGGTCGTTTACCGAGTACATTTCTCGCGGCTTCGCCGCAATACCTTCTAAAACCTATATTCATTGATAACCATGCGAATGTATTTGTATATACCTTCCTGTTAGTCTGTCTGTCTGTCTGTCTGTCTGTCTATCTGTCTGTCTGTCTGTCTGTCTGTCTGTCTCTGTGTCTCTCTCTTTCTTTCTTTCTTTCTCTTTCTCTGTCTGTCTGTCTGTCTGTCTGTCTGTCTGTCTGTCTGTCTGTCTGTCTGCCTGTCTGTTTCTCTCTCTCTCTCTCTCTCTCTCCCCCTCCTCCCCCCCCCCTCTCTCTCTCTCTCTCTCTCTCTCTCTCTCTCTCTCTCTCTCTCTCTCTCTCTCTCTCTCTCTCTCATCTCTCAATCGGTAAGTTAAAGCGTAGGTATTATAGCCATACAGTTTATTTATTTATTTATTTATTCAGGTAAACCAACGGGCATAAAGCCCATTTACAGGCACCTTTAGAAACAAATAAGGAAAAACAAGCACTAAAAATATAAAAACAAGGGGTAGCAATAACAGAAAGAGGTGACATGACATAAAAGACAAACACAGAAATAAAAACAACAAAACAGGAAAAATTGTTAAAAACACGCAGCCTGAAGCAGATGCCGAAAGGCGGAAACAGGACTAAGTAAATCTATGTTTGGATTTGCTTTAAAAACATTTCATGCACATAATAATGCATTGACTCGAGTAAAATTTGGGTATTGAAGACAATTTTCAAGTACTCTATGACTTTCGATAATGTGCATGGTTTGAAATGTTATGCCATTAAATGGCCCCACATGCCCTTATTTTTCAAAATGTGCTTACTGTACACCCCCTCCCCACTAGCTATCATGGGGGTGGTGTTTCTGCCCAGCATCAACATTAAAAGATAAAACCCCAATGTGAGACCTTTTTCGCAAACCCCATAAATATTTGTAAAGAAATCTCTAATTGTTATGTATGGACGCTGAAGTTGATTTCCACTGTTCGTTAACGTAGTGTACTATACTCTGCATCTCTGAGGTGGAGGGGGGGTGTGTACGTTATAATTACACATTAAACTATGTGTAGCCGAGAGAGGGGCTACGAAAAGTCTTAGGTTCATTTCGGGGAGGGGGGGGGCATGAAATGTTTTGAGAGCGCGAAGGGGGCTGCGATTTTTTTTGGCCAAAATAATTTCTCCCCAGCCCCCTGCCGTAAATTCTGACCCTGGCCTTAGCATGTAACAAATGCACATCATGATTATGAAGAAGTTGTTGTCAAAATGGCTGCCTTGTTTAAATTTTCGAAGTGAGATGTCATGCTGAGAACTCACTGAGTTTACTAACCTTGTAATTTCAGTGAATATTAGTCAATTTTCACTGTTTGATTCTGGAGAATAGATAAGAAACAGTCTACTTTTCGTAACATACAATACAATGAAGTCGAACTACCATAGACGAGTTTCTTTCGAGCGAACCAGTCGATATAACAGCGAGTCTGTTGTTACCTTGTGAAAATACTATCGTCTGCAGACGAAACGACTTCCAGTGTATCTTATTTTGTACAATCATAGGGGTTCTCACCACCACGCACGTACACGGTGAATGTTAAGAGAGAATTCAACTCAAAGTTTAACATTACGTATTCGAGAGATCCAAACATGGAATTGTTAATGAACCTAACAACAGTATTACCAGTAATGGTATTATTTACGAAATTGTACACAATGGAGCATCTTTTAGACAGTAGTTTGTTGTGGGTATAACACCAAAACAACATTACTTCTCAAAGTGGTGTAAGTAAATTCAGATGACAATGAAACATTCACATAGTCTGCAGACATCGACGTCCAGCAAATTTCACATGTAACTATTAGTTAATACTCAGTTGTAAGATGTATTCTGAAATGAATACATATTTGATACGAAGTTGCCCCGTTTACGTGACAAAATTTGATGATTATTCAGCGAGGTTTGAAGATATCCTGTCCATGCGGTACAATTTATGTTTTGCTATATTGTCATACAGTAATGCGTACAACAAGGCCACTATAAAATACATTGAACGTCAGATAAGGCACGATACTAAAAGCAATCGATTTTCGATGGTTACTTTAGAATCTACAGGTGCTTATTTTGAAGCATATCGATCAAGACGTCATTTTATGAAAATAGTTCAACCATTCTGATAGTAACATATGCACCAGCTAAAACATTTAACATCGAAGGTGAAACCTAAATAAAGTGTTTCAAATTTGATTTCTATATACTATGTTGAAGAAATGATATTGAAAACATTAGTATTACTCTCACGTATCCACGTATACTAATTTAAATCCAAATAACGGAATGTATCATATTTAGCCGTTAAGCCATCAAAATGAATAACACACAAAGGACTGTTCAGTCGTCTACCACTGTAATAATCCCAGACTTTCATTTTTATCATGAAACGGCCAATAATAGAAACCTACCTGATGTGTCGACGCCATGGACTACGTGGACAGACAAATCGTGACAGTCAATCTTTTAAATCCAATTTTGGAGGGAATTATGACGCATAAGTTATTGCGTTACCTAGTCTACGAAATGTCGATTTTTGACGTTGATTGTTACTCAACCAAGCGGCGTGAATTCAATTCTAAGTGTGTGATAGCAATATGAGTCTTTTGAGGCTAGCAAAGCACCGTAGCTCCTTGCTATTATTCTGCTTCAAAGGAAACGTATGATGAAACGCTGCGATTATATGAGTTCACAGATGAGTGGATGGTAAGGACAGACGTATTGAAAACTAGGAAGCATAAGGTGTAAGAAAAAAAAACAACCTGCCGAATATGTTTCAGCCCGGCACGTTTATGATATTTGGTTCTTTTTTTTGAAACCTCGGGGAGCAAGCTGGCAAGAAAGACTTTAATCAGGGTTAGAGAAGCTTGAGGGACCACAATTTTAACGTTTTGATTCAGTATCTGACATGCAGGTGCTGTTTAAAAAGAACTTACCTCTAATGACATTTCGTGATATATGTCATAATTATGTAGTCGCTCTATCATCATTATGTTAGGATACCTTCTTTTTTTCCCAAAGAGTTGATTATTTTGCTGACAGTCAGCCAATTTGTTTCTTTCACACATCACCTCTAGAAAGAAAATACTGAGCGAAACTTTTGACCCGATAACTGCCTTAAATGTGTAACCACAAAGCTCGCTTCATTTTCTCGAAGAGTAACAGTAAAATAGCGTGATCTTGTTTCCAAGGCAACAAAGGAAATCCAAGCACCAGGATAAAACTAAACTAAGGGGCTTTTACTTTTGCTTTCACAATGCGAATGTCATTTTACACACAGTGTTAATGCGAAGGAAATGCAAGGCAATTTATACACAAAGTTGCTGCAAGGCTGGAATGGATTTTCAATTATCCGTCTTTCATTCCCCACCCGCGTTCTTGTCCCCTCTCCTCTACCCCTTTCAAGGATGAAATTGATTATCTCTTTATCGTCTCTCTCTCTCTCTCTCTCTCTCTCTCTCTCTCTCTCTCTCTCTCTCTCTCTCTCTCTCTCTCTCATCATTCTCATGTTCCATCTTCACCCCCTATTCTCACCCTCTCTGTTCCTCCCCTCTCAAGGGCGGGGATATTTTTGTTTACATTTAAATCTAACCCAACCGTATGATATATTCGCTTTTGTGGAGAATTTTTCCCACTATGGGAAAACCCAATCCCGTTTGTGTTTGTTAAGAAAGCACCGCTTGAAGCCTTCAAGGGCCCACATTAATGTCAGAAGATCAGTTTAAATAGGTAGTGTGAAGCAGTTGCTGTAATTTGTTGGGTCTCATTGACCAAATGACAGTATTTACTACTGTATTGCTGATTCTCACAATGAATCCCATTCTAACTTCGATGTAACTGTACTGTAAATCATTGAAGTAAACACCATTCGCTACACTTCATGTTGCTGTCCTCTGAGTATCACGTGACATATAAGTCGCTTTAACTGCGTTGGTGACATGACACCACATTATCGCGTAAAGGGCGTCGACAAAGGTTCCATTTCCGTATCACAAAGCTTCTGCTTCCTCATGGAATGGATTATAGATGAAATCATTCCGTTCGTCAGTGCTTAGTGAATATAAGTGGCCCATAAGTCAAAACAGTACACTGATTATTTGTCGAAGAGGTCGAAATGCAAAGGACCTTTAACCATAATCAATTTTTCCCAAGCATCTTGAGGATAACTCTGATAGCTATCAAACATATGTCTCTTCAAATTGAAAATAACGACAGCTTAGACAGAAAGTGAAATAACAAAGCTATTAAACCCCAGGGAGTCGAAAATACGATTTATCATTTGAAATGAATTGAATTGACTAGTTTTGTTGTCTTACAGTGATATTGCTGCAGTTGATATTTTTGAAATGATATATCTATCCACTGTAACAATTGCTCACAGAGTTTGTCCTCAAATTTTCGTGTATATGGATGCACACCATGATAGTTGACAAAACCCTGTGTATATTGTCCTTAGTGTTTATGCTTTGAAAAAAGGCGTTTACAGAGAGAGAGAGAGAGACAGACAGACATACATACATACATACATACATACATACATACATACATACATACATACAGACACTGACAGAGACGGACAGAGACAGAGACAGAGAATATACACACAGACAGACATACTGACACACACAGAGACAAACAAACACAAACAAACAAACAAACAAACAAACAAACAAGCACACACACAGTTGTACAGTACAGGCACATACAGACCAAAGGCACGACTTGGCTTTTAATTAATCAAAAATTGTTACATGCGATATTGAACATTTACCATCCGAGTGACCAATTCAGAGATATATTAAACAGACGTGAGATAACAATTTTAATCAAGCACGACGCGCAAGTTTTCATCACATCCCGAATTTTAAACAAAATCAATGGTACATATGTAGGACTGTGTGCACAGGTGTACACACATTTCCCATAGTTCTCACAGGGCCATTAATTGAATCTACCCATGAAATAATTACATTATGGTGATTTACCTTGATAATGAGGTTTTAATGTATTTATATTAGTAATGATGCAAATGATGCAAATGATGCAATGCATGATGCAAAATAGAATCGATGTATCGTTCTGATAATGAAATACATTTTACAACCTGACAGTGGCAACTAATGAAATTTATAAAAGACAATGTTGATACCATCAAATGATTGCATCTCTCAACATTTTCATTATAAATCAAATTAACAAAGTAGTACTTTATTGCTCGGCGCAATTGATTGCTTGGTAAGTGACTTCTCCACTTATGACTGAAAAATTGAAATTATGACATGCGTACACGTTAGTTTACAAGGCTTGACCCAGAAATAGACAGCAACACTTATATTGAAATAGCAAAATGTGTGTACATGCAAGGGTGATGGTTGAAGGTTGTGTTAGTGAACGTGTGTCTTTACATTGACATTGCTACTGTACGTATTGTTGACAGCATTTGTTTCCCCGTGCGAACGTCTGTCTGTCTGTCTGTCTGTCTGTCTGACTGACTGACTCTGTCCGTCTATTTCTGTGTGTGTGTGTGTGTGTGTGTGTGTGTGTGTGTGTGTGAGTGAGTGAGTGCGCGCGCGACTGTTTTAAAGAATATTTGCGTGGTATAGAAGAATTCCACTTTTATTGAAGTCCAGTTTTCGCTGTGAAACATAAATATTTGTTTGCGTTCATAGACATACTAGTATATCGAAACATGATTCATGTTACTTGAAGGACGTCTAACAGGTGTCCCGCAGAACGAATATCTCTAGAGGTGCTGGCAAGCCTGTCATTAGCGCACTCTGACGAAATGCAATCTAACCCGATGTCAGATTACAACACTTTGCAAATTCTCAGAACCACATTACACTCCTTCTAGTAATGTACTATTGCGTGAGTTTCTGGTACCTTCAATGAAAATATGTTCATTACATGGACATACCAATTTGAATATTCAGAACTACAGCTAATTGGCTCATTTAAACGCTGTAATATGCGCGACGCAATTCGATCATCAGCGCAACGGTACTTTCACAAGGTAACTGGAATGTTATTGTATCAGAAAGTTGAATAACTACCCCTGCATTATTTAAAGTAAACGATGTGTGTTTGATGTTGCTTATAAATATAGAACACATCTGCAGAAACAATTGAGGTCCCAAAAGTGAGTACCCCTGAAGGGTTGTTTGATTAAGACAGGATTGAATACGACATGTTATACCTCTGGATAATCTATAAACAAACGACGAAACAACGTTAGTCACACGGGCTTAAACCTGTTGCATGGATTTTACAGGATTAACACATCCATATAAAGATATCCCGGAAGCAAAGTATTGATGATTAATCTTAAAATAATCTAGTAGATTCTAGATTGATTGATCTTTTTGCATTTAAGTTTTAAGGTCGAGATGTTTTAACGTACACGGAATTTGTACCACTTTTCAATACATTGATTAAAGTTTAACGCTCATGGATCGCGTACGTTGCACATCTTCCAATGACCATACGTTTTTATGTCTACAAATAACAGTTTGACACACTAGAATTAAAAAAAAAATTCATGTTTTTTAAAAAAACATGGTGTGTAATCCCATGGACTAGCTTGGTTTGATCTTTTCTCTTGCACAGATTTGCTTCTCTTTCTGTCCCTCGTTGCTCAGTAAAACTTTTGAGTATAAGTGTCAAACTTTTCCTAAAATGTATGCGCAGCGGAAGATGCGCAGTACACGACCCCTGAGCTGTACAAAATGATTCATATCTAAACTTACACACGGAAATATGTGTCTGCATTTTTACCTGACAGATGAATTCGAATGACGTACTACCTCCCATAGCTAGTGTATACTTCGTTTAGATATGTTAAGATTATTCTATTCATCGACACAATTTTATCACCATTACTTACTTTGTAAATCAAATGATTCAATATGTTTCCATTATTCTCAATACGTATTAACATCACGTTAGAAGAGAAATGGACATTTTATAAAAGCCGCTATGAAAACACAGTAATGTCAAATTGTTTAATATTACTTGTTGTCTCTGACTCCTTTAACCATGCTTAACGTAAATTGACACATCCGGAATAATTAAGTTCCGACTTTGTCACATCTTGATATACCTGTCTTGCCAGGTTAAAGACTCCGAGCTATTGAATGCCAATTAAAGACGGCGTTTGTCAAATCTTATAAAGTTACAATATCAATCGAGACAAACGAAAACACATTAAGTCTGAAAGGCGATATTTTCTAATTACACAAGTTAGGTGCTCGGCTAAGAATACACCAAATGCGATCTTTATCTCCAGTACATGCAGTAAAATCTTGAAGGATCATCATGACCATTGTGGCAGGATTTAGCCAAACTAGGTCACCACTGAACAGTTGATAGTAATTGTCAACACGACAATTATATCATTATATCAATGTCTGCATATCTTTACCTTTGACTCAAAGAACTTTCAAATTGGAACTTGATATTTCATTACAACAAAATATTCAATTTCCTACTTCGATGATGACACAATCCACAAGCAATATTGCTAACGACGGTGTTATCCACGTACATGTATAAAGAAACCCGGGCCCATTGTATTAAATGTTTGTTCGTGTTATTTGAAAGATATAATGTTGCTTGTGACATACAAACCAACTGTCAATATTTAACCTTTAAATTGACTCTTGGTAAAATGAATGTCATTAGTTATTATACTGTCTCTTAGATGCTGATGGATTCTTGAATGTCGTCTTGGTTCCTACTATTACTTTGGAATTTATACTTTTCAAGCTAATTATATACAAAGGCAGTCGGTCTGGCGGTTTTTGAGTTAAAGTCGTCCACACACACACACACACACACACACACACACACACACACACACACACATACACACACACACACACACACACACACACACACACACACACACACAGATGGACAGACACCGCGCTATGCCTAAAGCACTACTGAACCGTCTCAGTTCAGTTGTGCTAAAAGTCATCTGTACTGGTAACTGCTATCATTATATATAAATAAAGTTTGTGCATTCAAACATTTCAGGTAAGATTTTTCAAGTTTGCGTCTGGAAGAAAAGTTTACTTTGGTACAAAATATTTAGCACCATAAGAAGGTTCACAAGACACGCAGAAATAATTCTACTTATATTAACTGCTTTTACGGTCAAGTTGAAACACTAAAGACGTTGAATCATGTATCTTTTAAAAAAAAGTTCAATTCAGTCATTTATCCAGATGGTCTTCTCTTTGTCGACTTGATGAAATCATGGCAGTAGATCAATTTGTTTCCGCGATCACAGAAAGGTCATAAAATGATACCTTTAATCTCAGCGGTTTATAAATCACACAGTCATTAAAAATCAAATCACACACGACTGTCTCAATGGTACTAATGTCACAGGTTGCCAATAGCATATACAGTTATACTATAAGATATGTAGTATATACTTGAACTGAAATACTAAATATTCAGCCATACTCCCCAGTAACATATAAATAACTATATAGATTAAACTAAGAGGTTTCA
The DNA here is from genome assembly GCF_964340395.1 of Glandiceps talaboti. Taxonomy (NCBI): domain Eukaryota; kingdom Metazoa; phylum Hemichordata; class Enteropneusta; family Spengelidae; genus Glandiceps; species Glandiceps talaboti. Next base: position 23,948,403 of record NC_135550.1, read on the forward strand.
ATACACGGATTTTCATGCCAATAGAAATTCCATGTCAACATACTAGTTGCTAAGAACCAATCATTCAAGTTGAAAGGTGAACTTGTCATTTTAAGGTGTCTAGTTCAAATAGTACACTTTGAAGGTCAGTGGAACACCATACACTGCACTCTATATCATTAAATGCGATTAGAATGTGTTTTTTTTCTTCTTTGTGAATCAAATCAAATATTTTATTTATTTATTTATTTATTTATTTATTTATTTATTTATTTATTTGTTTGTTTGTTTGTTTGTTTGTTTGTTTGTTTGTTTGTTTGTTTGTTGATTCATTGGTTTGTTTGTTTGTTTGCTAAAAACTTGGGTATTACTACCATTCCCCCAGACATCACTGAGGACCACAGAGACTGTTCTCATGACAGTTAACTGTATTGACTGCTTACTCAATTCAAACGAATTTTTGAAGACGTAAAAATTTTGGTAAAAATCCCGTGAATATTAATGAGCAATTTACGTAATTAATGATTTTCGGTAATTAGGCTATATCTGAAGAATGCACGCTTCAAATTCATTATAACGTGGTACACACATTTGCTATTCCAAAGCGCACCTGTCCTGAAAATATTACTAATGTAGCTTTTAGTTTTAATAAGATATTGGCATATTTTCTGTACATTGTACACACGATGGTCATGGACATTAAAGGATCTGTGTCATCATTTTCTCCACAACGGCTTGCTCAATTCAAACGAAATTTTGAAGACGTATTCCGTAGGGTAATGGCAAGACTTGGTTAGGTCTTGGTAAAAATCCTGTGAATATTAATGAACAATTTACGTAATTAATGATTTTCGGTAATTAGGCTATATCTCAAGAATGCACGCTTCAAATTCAATATAATTTGATACATCCATTTGCGATACCAAAGCGCACTTGTCCTGAAAATATTATTGATGTAGCTTTTAGTTTTGATAAATTATTGGCATATTTTTGTAGGCCACTAAAAAGGAAAAAATAGTTTCTCGTCAGGAAATGTTGTCTAAAGTGGTACGACGATGCGCTTATTTTTTTTTTGACATTCTCAACAAATGTCACAGTACATGTTGTGGTCGGCCAGGAGATCACTAACAGCAATGAGCAAATAGCAATCAATGAGAAAAAAAACCATTACATATGTTCTGTTGTATTCCAACAATTGTCTGTAGGAACGACAATCTCAAAACTTTGCCCTTACGGAAGACATTCAGTTTACATCTGGTTTTGTTATGTTTTGTCATTAACATATGTTAAAACTACACTGTAAACGGTCCAATCCCTCTAATTAGAAGATTTATCTGTCTGTTAGTCATGAATATTAATTCAAAGTGACATACGAGGGCTGTAAAACATTTGGCCGGCTGGCTTTATTTTCAAACTGCTAGCCATACTTGTTGATATTGTTAGAGGCAAGTCATGTGATACTGATGTCATAATCACACGATATATTGAGAGAGAGTGGCCATCAGTGAGATGTCAATACTGAAGTGCTTGCGAGACCTGAATGAGGCATGGATGTATCCCCCCTAACATATCAATGTATGAGTCACATATTTTCGCAAATAACGATAACTTTGGCCATGGCATTGTAACCCCAGTGACTGATATGCCATGTGGAATTGTGTACAACTCTTCCAACGCTGGAGGAATAGAGCATGCACAGCGTACTTTGACATTTCACAGCGACCTCAACCATCATATTGCTGTGTGCCATTTGAATGTTTTTTACTTCTTCTTTTTAAATTATAAAAGCAACGTTGTTAAAACTCTTTAATAATCATTTCATAAATTTATGGAAGGTTGTCTACCTTTGAATACGAGGTCATTGTACATGGTTTATCATTTGCAATAGTAAAATTATATTGAAAACAAGAACAAAAATATTGAAAAGAATAAAGAAAACAGTTCCCGTTGCAGATAATATGCCTTTAACATTCTGGGTTTTACCAAAAGGTAATTTGTAGCACGATAGTGGCTCAGGCAAATTTAAGACCATTAAATATTGATTCTTGATCATGATACAGAGCATCAGTTCCTCATGAGCATTGCCAAGGACAAAATAAATGTGAACGTGGTGCCACTGTATACCTGTATCTTAATATAATTTAACCAGATTACTACTTCGACTCCACAGGGTATAACCTTGAATGTATGCACATAAACAATTATCTACTGCTTGACTTTGGTAGCGCGATTGCTACTGGCAAGACATCGTGAACAAAGTTACCAACGTTTAATGTAAAGGAGGAAGATAGACTCTGATGATCTCATCACAATTTTTGAAAAGTTAACCTTTAAATATTCAAAACCTTGTACCACTCACATTCTACATTATGTATAATATGCCGTATGTTACAAACAACATTGACCTGGTTGTTCATTAAGTCCTTTCATTATATTAGGCTAGGGACATTTAAAAAGTTAACCTAGAGCTGTGAATTCTGTGGCCCCATTTTTTAAGTTTTTGGTGATTTATAATGTATATCAATAATCTAACCTCATATACTTAGACAACATTGAATTTTATTCAACATTACCAGCAACAGATTGCACGCAGTTTTACTTCATCAAAGTTTTACACTGATGTACCTATAAAGGAGGAGGAGCCAACATACACCAACACAGAGACACGACACGACACACACACACACACACACACACACACACACACACACACACACACACTCACAGTCTACTCATTACCATCTTGTAGGCGTAATATAAGTTATTTGCACGACGTTTGCTTAATTGAAAGGCATATTTCATTTTAAACCGGTATCCACTGGGACTATGCTTAATGTTTCAAGTAGGAAATTAATACATGACAAATTAGTTATTTCATTAGATAAAACTCCCCTAAGTAAGTAGCAGGTAAAATAATAGATAACGATCAAGTACTTGAAATGGGTTAGAATGAGTAAAAAACACGAAACATGCAATTCGTGAAGGTCGTAATGATTGATTAGTATATCCGGCATAACTGACGAATACTTGTATTAGCTATCCTTTGCACAAAATGGTCGTAAATCTACATTAATGGCTTACATCTGCGTGATTGCTTCAAAACATTGACCGATTGCATATTACCACATAAATTGAGATTTTCTACCCCGACGAATTCTTGAAGAAAGAGGCTTTAGGGAAACTCGTGGTAAACCATCCGCATACGAAAACGTATGTTCATTCCATACAATATAACAACGAATGTAAATAGAACATTTACCCTTGTTGACACACTGCAGCATAAAAATGTTTATGCTTTCATATCAATTTGTTGACATTTCCATTGTTTTTGTCATTGAGCATGTTTCGTAACATTTTCATTGAGCAATATATTTTCCATATTCATTGCTGTTGACACTGTCGTAAATTAAACCCGGGCCACCGTTCAAGACGTTTCTTTTCGTTGTGTTAGCGAAAAAAGTGCTCTGGCTTGTGAGAATCCGTGAGCGAAGGTATATGCACAGTTTAACAGTTATTATTACCGTTTGCCAAGACTAACGGCACAACAACCGTGTACCTTCCTCAACTCATCGGGCAGTATGCAATATTTGAAGTCAATGATTAGCGTTTAGGATTACACTTGTTTTCCGTCCTACCTACAATATCTTCATTTATACAGCTAGGTTGACTTTGGCACAATCATGGTTGAAATCTTTCCAAAAACCTTTCGTCATTCAAGACGAAATGCAGCCGGGAGGTAACGTTGGCAAGTGGGTCATTTAAAAACAAGTATAACCGGATGTACATTGCTAGTGTTTTGTTTCTATATCCAACGACATAATGAAATGACGGTGTCTATAATCTATTTAAATGTTGGCAAAAGAAGACGAAATTTCTTATTAAGGTACTATTTAGGTAAATTTCGCGGAAGCATTCTTTATGTATTCTTACGCATGTTTATGAAAGTCCATGTCAAGTAGATACTTAAATTTTGAAGACAAACATTACAATCATCGATATAACCATATGAAGAACCACAAAGCAATATTTGACATTGTATTTATTTTACATCAAACAATTCAAAGTATAATATCACATTCTTCACTCATCATTTTGGGGAAGTTTTGAACATGAGATTGTTATAAGAATTTCATGAATTTCAAGTCTTTCAAGTGTATTCTATATTTCTCCTTTGTATATGGGTTATAGTGACTCATGATGATCACCGTCACTAGTTTCGTAAAAAATGCATTGATCTGGTTCTGGTTTTCAACATATGAGACGTATTACACACACACTGTCATATAGTCAGAGTCGTGATTATTGGATATATTTTTCTTCCGGCTCTGAGACTAAATAAAAAACATTCCATCTGTATCGAACCAATCAAAACGAAGGTATACCTTACATGTCATTTGAAGTATAGCTCTTGGCAAAGGTATTTTTTTTCAATCAAGGTAACGCTGAAAATGCATATCTTGTTCTTCTAAACTTTACGTTTATATATAAAAAGCGATTTTTCCTACATGTTATCGAAGGCACTGTCTTCATGAACAATGGTTGGTAGTTATTTATTTCCGTGTTACCCAGTGTTATGGCACATTAGACCGTATCTCGGAAACCGATGAAATGAATTCGATAATTGCCTTCCTTTCTTGTTGTGCTCCCTAGAATTCATGGTGAATATGACAAAACAGAACTATCTCACTATCGTAGGAATTTCCTCCGTCGTTTCCTATCTAATGTATTGCCATGGTTACTAGAAACACATTAGCATTCACTGTAGGAGTAACATCATCACACAAGCAGTTCCCTAGGATTCAAAGAGCCCTAAATAATCCATGTGACGGAAGTGGTACTCTTACAAACTATTTTATATGTAACAGGGGAACTCCAAGAGATTGCCATTGATATTCGGTAACACTACAATGACTATGTAACGCAAGAGACAGGAAGTTTACTTTGGGTATGTTCACGTATGGAGGCACATTGTGATGTGTACTTTCACCAAGCATTATTGGAAGATACACGAAGCTAGGGTCAACGCTCGTTTTGTATTAAGTTAGGGACTTTACACTTGGTATCTCGTAAAGCCCCTACATAAAGAGGATACTACATTGGGTTACGTCTGTGCGTCCGTACAAGTAGTATCTAATATGAGGGTTTGGGCCAGTTTCCCTCACATGCTAGCATTCGATTGTTTTTACTAGTTGAATTTATAAATGATTTCATATGAGAATTTTGGACCATTTTCCATCATATGAAATCATCAAACATAAATCATATGATCTCATCTTAGAACAACATCATATGGAATCATCAACTATATGTTATGTTATGTTATGTTATGTTATGTTATGTTATGTTATGTTATGTTATGTTATGTTATGTTATGTTATGTTATTGTTTATTCAGGTGTCCTATGTGGACTTATAAATTATACAATTCTTAAATAGAATTTACAAACACAAGAGCCATATCCAACCCTCTGGCTTATAGGACACAAAAAGAAATCTCAAAATACATACATAAATAATATCACATACGTTTTAATTATTAATTAAAGTTTTTCTACGATTAAATGCTTCGTGTAGAAAGTTTGCGGTGTCAATGGGAAATATTAACATTAAATGGCAAAGTTTATCGTATATGTCCATATGACTAAAGTTTGGCATTGAAATTATTATTTTATCCAGTAAAATGCTTATGCTTTCCTTAGATCCTTGTATAAATTACAGTAAAACATAAAGTGTACTTCATCCTCAGGTGAGTTTTGGCAGAAGTCACATTTTCTGTTTTCGACTTCAAGCTCACAAAATCTACCTGTTTCTCTTTTAAGTGGGAGTATGCCCAGTCTAAACTGAGCCATTATGGAGCGTTTTGCATGGGACATTTCCCCGAGTAAATAATTTTCTTTTCCGTAAGTTTTTTGAAAGTAATATATGTTCTCAACTTGGGTTTTGTCATTATTTCTGATTCCCATTGGTTGGCATGAACATTTCTTAATAATGCAGTTGCTTCATCAGTAGTTACTGGTATTTGTTCCACGTTGGCGAATTTATGTTGTAACCCTAATTCAGAGAAGATTTTAAATACATCATGACACCAGTTTTCTGATTCACGAAATAAGGTAAAGTCCCACCGAAACACTGATTTTGTGATAATGTTATCTGGCATCTTTAGCAACCTATTCCAAAACCTAACGATGTTAATGTTCCGGCGAAGGTCTGAGCTGTCTCATCCCATATCTCCATTCAAAGCTAACAACTATAAATCATATATGATCACATCTTAGAACAACATCATATGGAATCATCAACTATAAATCATATGATCTCATCTTATAACAACATTATATGGAATGATCAAACTTAAGAATAATCATAGGATTGTTCTTATATATATCGATGATTTTATCGATGATGCATATAATTTCACCCAAACCATGACACATACCTTTCTCAGCTTTATTCCATCTACAATATCTCTGAAAACAAATTTTATGTTTAAAAAATCTTATTAATGCTTTTCTATTTGATTTATTATAAATGCCTAGGGTTAAATATCCCTTTTATCGATTTGATGTGTGTATCCACTTAAAACAATCCTCAACCTTCATTTACAAAAATCAAAGAAATTATTTTATCGTACACCTCACATCTTTTATGTATTTTCATTCAAACTTGGTACTAAGGTGACACAATATAGCTGCCATAAAAATTATGCATGTATCTTTATGCAATTTGACTGAATATCGGTAATATTAAGTTTGATGAAACTAAAAGACTATAAGACTTACTTGTCATAAAAAATATTTTTGTACAATAAGTCAGTAATTGTAATAATTGAAGTCTCAGTTCAAGTGTGTGTCTTCAAGTACGGCTGATTTCTTTCTAGTGGTGTGCAATCAACGTTAAAGATAACAGCTTGTTGTACACGGTATTTCTTCTCTCTTTGATTCCATTGTTATTTCAGTCATAGCCTTCTATAGTATCTACCATCCTGAGGATGGGTATGTCTTTGATGAAGAAATATTATAATTATGAAGCATCACATTTTTCTAATAGTCAGATTATTATTTCAGATACGATTGCGACATTCGATAAATAATGTAAAGTGATCACTTGAATAAACTTTCTACCTACTTTACATAGTTTTATGAAAATTTGCAAGTTGGAGTATTCCTGCACAAGACACTGGCAGTACAGGCTATGCATTTTGTATGACCCTGTGTTACTGACAAGAAATATCGGAATAAGGCAGAAAAAGTAAGTCTCCGTATGATGTAACGAAGTTTTTATTGTCAAGGACGTTCTAAGGAAAATTATGCGAAAGTCGGGGCAATGTTTAATCTTCATTTTGTAGGAGACAATGAAGGCATTCTCATAAACAAATTCACGTTAATAGCTTAATATCCTAGAATATCTATAATATTCCTAACATGTGGTCGTCTTGAAGCTATATTGCTGAAAATATTAGGGAATAAATTCTTAGTAATCTTGACTAATAAAAAACAGAAACTAATAATACGATGTGATATCTTGATGACTTCATGTTTTGCATAATATCGAGATCTGAAAAGAAAGAGAAACCAACAAACAACAAAATGTCAATCTATGTCACACCACAGTAGGTGGTAATCTATGTCACACCACAGTAGGTGGTGTTATTTTTCGCAATATGGCCTGGTGATGATAAATAAGCGACATTTTTGTAACGAAAGGACATTTGGCATATTATATCTCGTATGTATGATGTTGACTCAACTGTGATTTATCATCAAAATGTTACCAAGCTGTGAGTTGCTTGTGGCCATACTTTGCAACCATGCTTTCCGACTCTATCAATATAGTAGAGACGTCAGTTGGTGCTGTGTGTATTTTTCGCTCATTTAATGAAGATAAAATGTCTTGGGTACTTTACCTAAATTATCTCCCCTACAATGTTTTATTTTATCATTTAAAATAAGAGTAGTCCAAAAGATACTCATCAACATGATTTCAAGGCAACCCTGGTTGAAAGCCTTCTCCCTTCTCAACACTCACTACTAAGAGCCGGATCAACATCAAGTTAATGTAATCGTGTTTATTCCACTCTCAGTGAACATTTTAATCTTTCATGCATTTATACGAGCACTTCAACTTTGGTATTAGATGTTAACATTTTTACGTAAACAGTGTTAGAATATAGAATAGCATTAATACCTAATTAGAGTTACCATCAAATATCCAAAATATGACAGCTATCGGTTTCTATCAACTGTACTTATAAAAATGAATTATTCGTATGATGTAGTTTCTGTATATTCCATATGGGTTCTGCTTAATAAACTAATAGTTATTTATTATTTACAAACTTTACTTTGCCTCCCGACAATAATCACAGTATTGATAAGACTTATTGCAACATTTGTGATATCAAATAAAGTGTATATCCTTCAGATAGAAAATTCTGGTGTACGTACTAGGGGCACCTGGGTAAGAGAAATTAAAAATTTATTAGAAATTTGTAATCTGGAAGATGTTTTGAATACACAACATATTGAAAATATTGATTTATTTGTAAATACTTTTGTAGGTAGATTCAAAATATTTGTATTTTCGAAATGGCACACTGATGTAACCACTTATGATAAACTGTTGCATCACAAACACTTTAAATTGCCATTACATCGAGAAATGTACTTATCTGAGATCAAGTTTGGACAACATCGCATGATGGTTGCACGCTTTAGGTGTTCAGCACATGTACATTGGCTTTAAAATGAATTGGGGAGGTGAAATAATGTAGACCGTGATGATAGGATATGTACTCTCTGTGACGTTTATGACGTCGAGGACGAATTTTATTTCCTTCTAAAGTGTAATTTTTTAATCAATATAGAAATAAGTACATCCCACGTTACTTTTACTCTTCTCCATCCTACACAAAGTTCATAGAAATCATACGTTCTGAAGACAGTGATACAATCCAACAACTCGCTGTTTTTCTTTACCATACACTATCTTTGAGAATAGAAGTAAATGATATTTTCTGAGCTTGTGACGTTTTATCAGATTATGTATGATTATCTTTGTATTTTGGGCCGATGGCCATTAAGTACAATAAAATGACCATAAAGATGGGAGAGATACAGCCGCAATATGAACGTTTGAATCATTATCCAATTGAAAGTGGATACTGATGATAGGAAGAAAACAATTATTCCGGAATTATAGATGACAAAGATAGACTAATAGGTATAAGAACGAATTGAAGAATAACATGGTCACGGATCACATGGGTATGATTATGTTTTGAGATGGGAGAGCGGATTTCTCAACACTTTATCACCCTTTCCTCAGTTCCCTGGATGAAGACTGCAATTTCAAAACTAAATCACACTCCATGCTCCTAATATACATAACTCAAGTGTGTTGATTTCCTAGTGAAAATATAGATTTTATGTCGACACCACTTCACTGATTGTTTGTGAAGCTAATTTCTTCTTGATGCAGTTTTACATGTAATGTGGAATTTATAATGAGTATACACCATTATTTCGTACACATCCCCCTATATATATATATATATATATATATATATATATATATATATATATATATATATATATATATATATATATATATATATATATATATATATATATATATATATATATATATATATATATATATAAACTAAGCATTTTTACATTTCGGATAAAATATTAACTGGAACACTCTAAAAAGTCACCCAATCCCTTCAAACTCCAAGTGATACCAAAATAACCTGTAAGATAACATAACACTGTATTTTCGAAACCTTCCATACTTAGTCTTAGTAGATCTTAGTAGCATAGCCTACACACGTGTCAACGGAACAGTGTGGGAAATTTTTTTGAATCTTTAATATCTGATTTTTAAGAATGAAATGAGATCCTGAGCTCTAGATAACTTTAAAGTATATTTTAATTTAAGCAACGATCAGGGCAATAATACACTGGCGGTGTTTGGTAAAATGGAACGTCGTATGGTAGTAAGGACAGGGAAAGAGCAGATTTTACGCATGACAGATATACTATATTTAAGCCAGATGGCAACCTGCCGTTCTGGCGTTTAACTCACGTTTATATGCAGAAATGTTGATATGATAACAGCCGTTCCCTTTATGTAGTTGACCAGGCAAAAAGGGCAGTCACACGGTTGAATATTGTTCATACTGCTTGTAATTGATGCCGGAGATAACTTATGGTCCACGATCGTGAGTTTCAAATAACATGACTTGCTGGCACGGCAACTTTGTGTTTTAAGTTGATCCCAGGTGTATATTTTCAATTTTCTTGTAGGTGATAAGCATTCGGGGCCTATTATATTTTCAGTAAATGAGTATTATTTCGATTATCAATCTGATCGTCGAAATTCAATATAGATGTATAGAGATATGGAATTCTAATCAGTTTTAGAATGTCGTTTACTGGTTAATAACATCGTATACGTAGTAATGTAAATTAAATGTAAAACGTAAACTACTGTAAATAAAAGGCTCCACATTCTCTCTGCTATTGTCGACGCTACATAGTTCGCTCAGGTTATCGTGTTCCAGCCAACCAAGGAATATGAGCTACAAGACTAAAAATAAGTTCAGTCTCAATAATGAAAATAACATGGAAATTATTTCAACATTTTAAAAATCATTCGTTGTCAGAACATCAAAGAAGGGTGATGTTTTGTTGTAATATTGGATGTTACATTTGTAACGTGTCATCTGGTTGAAAATGATTTTCGACTACAGCTGAATAATTATCTTGAATTTTGCCCTATTTACGCTGATAAACATCTTGTAATTATAATAACAATACCTTAATAGCAACCAACTTTAGACGTCAAAAGAAGCGTTTGGACCACCGACTTTTGGCTAATAATTGCTCAGCTCAAGTGTAATATGATACCATCGCAGTGAAATACTAACTTGGATTGTCTCATTCGTTTACAACAATCATTACTGCTATTATGAGCCCTAAGTGTAGGTTTCCCCCTATAATGTGGTTATATATGTCAAACGTTAATGCAGTGCAAGTGTCCATGCGCCATGTGGACATCGATTTGAGATTTAAATACGAAGCAAGATTTCATGAGTCATGTGGACATAAATTCTAGACATTGCAATGTAAGTTTTCATGTGCAATGTAATTAATTTTACCTCTGCCATATTGCACAGATATTGGACAATGCAATGTAAATTTTCACATGTGATGTAGACATAGATGAAAGATAAAAATCCTATGTAAGTTTCAATTCTAGGCGTCGCGTGGACATAGCTCTCAGATAATACAATGTCAGCTTACATGTGTGATATGGATATATATAACGTCATCTATGTTCTCATGGGGCTGTTAAATCTAATAATCTAACCTAACCCATTCCAAGATATCGTACCACAAATATTTTGCCAGCAATTGAAATAACCGTCAGCGATTGAAATGATCTTGCTACTCTCAATTAAATGAATTTGTTTTCTGAGATTATGTGACAGATTCAGAAAGTGTCGTAAAAATTGAGGAAATTTTTATTAGTGATTTATTTCATGTGTAAATTATTTTTGGGAGGATGAATTAAATCATCATAAAACCGCTCTAAAAATGTATATACGCAAACTCAAATCAGCCTACAGATGGCCAGTGTCGAATGTCCGTCTTATAATGTTTTATCCAAAAAGACGTTACCATAGAAATTATCCACCTTGGTGTTACATATATTTTACATTCATTGGGTGCATATGTCTGAGTCTATACGTGTAATCAATCCTTCGATTCATTATGTTCTATATCCTATTCTTTGATGGCAGATAACTAAAACTACTCTCTCAGTGCTAGATAACTAGATTGTACATGAACGAAGATTTTGTTGACATTTAGTTGGACTCAGGTTGGTAAAAATAGAAATATACGGTATAATAGTTGTTAGCATTTAGGTAAAAACACTCTACAGTTCCTTAACAGAGTTCATTAGTCGAAAATTTTCTTATTCTAGAGATGTAAATGCAGGCAGTCTCTGCAGTGAGAGAAGGCATATGGGCAAAATACCCTCTAGGTATGAAATCGCAATGATATGTTCATTTGCATAACAGGCTATGGCATACGTCACGTACGCTATATTTGTTTATTAGGAAGTGATGAAGACTCCACGGAAGAGAGGATAAGACGAGAACTATGTATTTCAATGCCGATAAACGTCGTCCATTCCTTAAATGCTGCAGTGTGTAACTTGAATAACAAAACGAACGTTAATATAACGGTTTACATTATATAACATGCTATAATGCTGTTCACACACCATGACAACTTGAGAAACAAATGTGGATAGTGATTTTACCTTCCACTGGCTATGGTTTACTATATAATCATTGATTTCCGACATGCAAGTTGACCCACCATTCAGTTGGGTTCTATATCTGCCCTGTTACATATTTTATGTGAAAGCAGACCTTTCCATGTAACAAACGCAAAATTAAACATGTAATATTTCGTGTAAGGCCTAAGGTTTCCCATTAGTATTGTACATATTTCATAAAAGTTGGAAACACTCACAGTGGAATGCTCATTTGGATGCTCATCGTCTGAATATTAAACAGTAGGATATCGCGTCTCTTTTCCCCTCGGTTTTTGAAAAGTATGGCTTCAGTGAAAGAATTTTTGTAAGTTTCAAAGACTTTGTTAAATGAAATCAACATGATTCCTATTCAATTAGCCGTGTAAGCGGACATAAGGGGCCAAATGTGCAAGTAGAGTTTATTGGCATCGTTTGTATTTTTGAACAAATGGTCCCAACGGTAGCGTGTGAAATAACTTCTAATCAGCAATGAACCAGCTTCAAGTGGTGTTGTAATGCTGCCTGACTTCAAACATTTAAACGTTTCTGGTATTCATTGGATTCTTACATGCACGTTTGATAAAGCTTGTCTTGTACTAGCATACATACATTTAATGAACCTTGTTCTTTAAAATTCCATGCATCTCATCGGTCGTAATAAATACTGTCATGCTTGCAATCCATCCGCTGACGGATTTTCGAGGGATGACTTTATGAAAGGGAAACTGTAGCTTGTTCAAAATTACTAAAAGTTCATGGTTTACTTCCAAAATAAGACACTCTCATTAAGGCCACTGATTAAACACAAGCATTTACACGTTACCTTTGTGCATCATTTTTACCTTCTTCTAGGGAAGGTTATTTTGTGTTATGTTCAATGTGTCTGTCTGTCTGTCTGTCTGTCTGTCTGTCTGTCTGTCTGTCTGTCTGTCTGTCTGTCTGTCAGTCAGGCAGTCAGTCAGTCAGTTTCGCTCTATTTTTTTTGGTATTAAAGTTATGCACACTTCATATTCCATATAACATAGTACGTACATCAACGATAATAAAACGCATATATCCTATACAGCTGCAGGTTGTTTATGTTGCTTAAAATGTTAATGTGTCATTTGCATAATTAATGAATTTAGGTAATTAGGCCATGTTCTAAGAAAGTATACCTCATATTCCATATAATGTGGTACAAGCATAACATAACAAAGCGCACATGTCCTAACAAGCCTGTTGCGTAGTTTTCAATTTTAGTGAATGGCGTGGTAAATAGGCTATATCTGATGAATGCTAGCTTCAAATTGAATATAATTTAGGTATATATATTGATCATAACAAAGCGCACGTGTTTCGTATAGATGATTGATGTATTTTTTAATTGTAATTAATCATTTACTTACTTAATGATATATTGATAATTGCAGTATATTCAGAATACAAGCTTCGAACGTTTATATAATGTGGTACGTACATTGGTGATGAAAAAGTGCATGTCTCCAATAAACCTTCCTGATGTAACTTATAAATTTAATGGTTCAGTTGTATACTTATGACCTAATAAGGCAATATCGTAAAATGCAAGCTTAGCTTCAAATTTCACATAGTTTGGTATAATCAATTTGCCAAGCAAGGGTATATAAGATATGATAGTTATACCTTAGCATTTTGGCATTCCGACAATGTGTGTAGGAACTCGGAATCTTGGAGTAATATCATCCGAACTCGTTATCAATATTTTACCATTTTAACTGCTTGTCAATATTGGTGCCTACAATATTTCACTTAGCTTAGTTAACGTGCGCTGTAAGAAAAGTATATTCGCTATCTTGCAAATTAGATGTATTGACTGATTAAAAATGTATGACTATTTTTACAACTTAAAAGATACAAGCGTTTGCTGAATTTTCTTCTTATGAATGACAGAAAATAATCGAATATTTACGAAAAAAGGCAAAACAATCCGAAGGCATCCGATTGATGACGTCACATATTCGCGGATAAATTTAATTTGACTGAAGACAGGATGTCACTTTAAAGCACATAGTACGTAAGATATGTCTTTACAGATTAGTACGTCAACGACAAACTGAATTACATTAAAGTTCCACGTTTTTAAATATTAGGTTATTGATATTCACAGTGATATGTTTTGCCGAAACGAGATTATAGATTAAGAACATTTATAGTTTATGCCCGTGTCCTCTGTCATTTTGCTTGCCATTCATAATTTGTCCATATTTGTGATATGTCGAACCAGACATTACATCTATAGATACATTCTTTTTTTAATGCTACTCGAATCTATTGTAGACCATACTCTAATATTATTTTGCTAGACAGTGATGCCTCATCATCTTGTGAGGGTAGGGATTGGGTTGGAGTAAGGGTATGGGTAAGGGTGAGATAGACTGAAAAGAAAAACCAATTATGAATCTATCTTTTATTATGTCATTTCCAGTACGTTACATGCAAACGTGACTAATTTTTTGCGAGCTTTATCAGGGATTGTATATAATTGACGTTGATATTCAGACCATGGTTTTATTTGGAGTCAACTGTCTTAGTACCTTCATCTTCACAATTTCGAGTGCAAGTGACCAAACTGTTGCTTCGCCGTTAATTCATTTACATACATGTTCAGACAATAGTAATATCGAGTGTGATAACATGGTGATAGGGATCTTTAAAGGAACACACGAAACTGTTCACGAAAATAATGAAAGACTAACGAGAATCATCTAATGTCGACCCTTGCAATATTGTAGATACCCTGTTTCCTTCTAGCTACATACACATAGTAACTCACAGGTCAATAGCCTTTATTGCGTTCGTTGAAAGTACACAATACTGATCAATTGCGTTAGTAACATATTTACCAACCATTAGCTACTGAACTGCACATTTTAAATCAAGTCAATTTTGAACATCGTCCATTCTTCACTCCAGAGGATAGGTTTAAAAGGTTAGCCTTCGGCATTTCACATTTACTTTAGTTTTAAAGTAGAAATGAAATCGTGTTTATTTTTTCGGTGATTATTTCAACCATCCAGAAATTTTAAGAAAAATTCACCTATTCTGTTTAGATTCCTTATTGTGGTCCCTCATGCCCCCTGTCAATCACCTGCAAGGGTATTAAGTTGGCATGCATGTCATGTTTATGCGAAAAGAATAGTACATAACGAAGTCCAAAATACGTTCTTTACGATAAATATATCAATTGATCAGTGTTCAATATATTGCTTCACCACTTATGTTGATTTCGAGACAGAGCCGTCGTATTTCTTCTTCATAAATCTGGAGCACACATAATTCTGTTGAATGCAGGTCGCATCGTCAATGACTTACAAGGCTGTTGTCGTCTTTAAAATTAACAAAACTAAGCAGAGATCGAGTTCTTTACCAGGAATCAAAACGAAACTTTCGTTGTGTTTCTAACGTTTCAAAGATGTTGTCTACATACAACAGACAGTAAATAAGAGTGGATGCGTCAAGCAGTGTCATGTGTGACGTCATCCACTACTCCACTACTGCTGACAACATTTCTTAATCAAGGTACCTTTCGGACAGGACATCGATGATTTTTTTCTTATGGCAACGTTTTGGCTTATGTCGTATCGAAAATTTAGCTTTGTGTACAGTGCGTATGACACACAAAATTAACAAATGTCCGGTGTTCACTGTGGAGAAACTTTTTATTCTCATTTATTTTAACATACACCATGCCACCGTTACTACTCAAGTGTCGATGAAAATCAACAGCATATTCAATACATATGTATGAATTTTTCTATCCGTTTCAAATCTAGGAGGAATAAGGCTGTTCGAAAGTAAGGAATGACAGAGAGTAACAGCAGGTCCATAGAAATTGACTCTAGCAAGCCAGTCTGGCGGAGCATAATATAGACTCAACATTGTACAAAATAAGAATGCAGACGAGAAATTTCCATCTATTAAATTTTAACAACAGCCGTAGACCTAATTCGTGATACAATCCGTACAAATTTCCCTCGAGTAGCTAAAAGCAGTCAAACTTATTCGACAATATTTTTAGTTTAGGTTCATTTGACGAGGAAGAAACCATGACAATAGTAACCGGGATTGTTTTCACAAAAGCTTTGGTAATAAAAATATAAGTCAATTCAATTAGCTACATTTTGGAGTTTTCGAAAAATCATTCGGGTATATATTTTGGGATTGAATTCTCAGCTACAGGAACCGACTGATTAAGTCTAAAACTTTCATATTCATATTAGAAGTTTGAGAAGCTAAGATTGTCTTCAGAAATCGAGAGGAGTTCTTTCATATTTCCGACTGAAACTGTTAACCTCAAGACACCATATTTGCACAATTAGTTATCATGAATAGATGGTGCTCTAGCATAGGTATATTAGGCGTAAAAAATTCTGTGGTTCTGATTACATTCAATTTTAAAAAGGGTGGGGAAGGTAGATTTTTAGTTTTATTTTATTTTTGTATGTGTATGGGTATGTGTATGTGTATGTGTATGTGTATGTGTATGTGTGAGTGTCTAGTTCAGGTTTTCCATTGTTTTCCAAATGGTCTCTGTGTTGTTTATTTCTTCCTATCAGATGTACAGCTATTACAGATTGGAAGAATAGTTTTATATTGTCTTTTAAGTTGATGTCAGTTTCCACAACCACTATTTCTTGGGAGACCACGATTTTCGCGATTTTATTATTATTTTTCTCGAATACGTAAAAAAAGTTTTGGGTCGGCGTGAAAAACTAGGTTGGGTCGGGTAACCGGAACAAACAACTTTTTTTATTTGGCCTTAGATGAACATTTCGAATGCAAAATCAGTTACCACTGAAGAAAGGCATTGATGTGATAATTATGGGTCCTATCTATATTTTTGAATAAATGTCTTCAGAAGAAGCAGACACCCCATTGTTAAAATGCCATATCCCATTCATAAACATGTAACCGCTGACGTCAGAGAGCTGTAAATTTATACAGAACCCCAAGCTTAAAGTATATAGACAAGATAGCTAAAACTTCTGCTCTGTTGAATTCAGGGATAATACGTCACGTATTCTGACTTTGCTACAGGTGCCACATGTAGAATAATAATCTTTTTGAAAATGGGAGATGATTTGTGCTCTACATTGAACACGAATCGCATTCTTTCTTTTCTAGGATTACGCCCGTATATAGGATTTTTTAACTTTGAAAGAACAACAAAATTGACAACAACAACAACAACAACAACAACAACAACAACAACAACAACAACGAAGGAACAATGAATTGGACAGTCAATGGGAAATCAATTGTCAAATCTCAGCTGCTTCACTTAATAGGAAATTAGGTGGGTAAGATCAAGACCAAGGAATTACCGATGAAAAGACAAGGCTCAAACCTCAACAGATACAGCATTCTGTATACAGTAAACATAGTTTCGTAATGTGGCTG
The DNA here is from genome assembly GCF_964340395.1 of Glandiceps talaboti. Classification (NCBI taxonomy): domain Eukaryota; kingdom Metazoa; phylum Hemichordata; class Enteropneusta; family Spengelidae; genus Glandiceps; species Glandiceps talaboti. The sequence continues at coordinate 23,966,132 of NC_135550.1, forward strand.
ATCAGCGTCATTGCTCAAATGCATCACACATCTGGCTGTCGTAAATCTTACATTGACCGTTTGTCGTAGGTCTTATCACCTATTTCACAAACCATCCAAGATATCCACAGGCTCAATACTGTAGATTTGAATTTTTGCAACGATTTGTTCTTAATCATGAACGCGTACAGAGATGAAAATATTGACAATATATGTAGAGGCAATTAAGAAATAATGTCTTATTAGCACTGCCTAGTTTTGTCAATAAACTTGTGCTAAATCAAATCAGGTAGTTACATTCGTCTAGTCCATCAGATATGTGACTAATTTGTAAATCTAGCAGTTGGATATACGGATAATCAATATTGATGGTGTCTTAATTTTATTGAAGCTGTAAAATTATGTAGACTTGCACATAATTTGTAGCCATTCAGACAAACGTACTTGGTAGTTCAATCCGCTATATGCAATATATAGACTAACGGAGGGGTTTATCTTGCTTTTATGACCCTCGCAATTTAACGAGGAGCTTTATGAAGCATACATGAAAGTAGACTAAAAGTGACACTTTAGTATGTGACTTGGTTTTTTTATTTTATGAAGTGCACGTCTTGACTTGTTTTTAGTGTCTTGTTTTACTTTACAATGAATCTCAGTGAATATCTTGTCTGTGCGTTCACGCTAATGTGGTAAAAGGCCATGGAGCTGATGTCATAATTTGTTTCAGCCCTTGTCAGACGATAAGCACATAGTCAAATTATCGTTTTGTTGATTCTTGTTGAATAAAATAAAAAGCTACCTTTAATTAAGATGTTCAGCTACTTGTTGTTTCTGGGCAAGATTAGGGACTCCTGGTTTAAACGTACTATATCTTGATCAATATGCATGATGCTTTATTTGTCAAAAAAGCTGCTAAGAAATAAGCGATGAAAAGAGTATTTTATAATAATAGTTTTATATTTTAGTTTGTGGGATCAAATATGAAAATCAACTGCGGCAAGTATAATGAGTGGAAAAGAGCTGACTTCATTCCAGTTTAGGTTTGATTGTAGAGATACTCATTATCTATAAACACACTTTGCAATTTGAGAAAGACTTTGCAGTAATTACGGCAGTAAAGAGCTCAAACTCACTTACAGATGAGTATATCTTAACAACGGACTATCTAAACTTTTACTTACAAATCAGAAAAAAAATTGATATCCGCTACTCTATTTTGAGACTAAGGTACTCTATATCGACGTTCATTGTGAACAATTGACATGTAACCTATCCAAACTTTAAGGCAATTAGTGGACCACGTGTAATTGTATAGAGACGAGGAACGACATCTCTGGAAAAGCATCAGCTAGCAATGAGGTGAAATGAGGCAGAATGTACATCAACAAAGCGATTTCCATGGCTTTACCTGCAAGCAATGCACTGCGGAAGGGCGCCAAAATAAGGAAAATTGAAGACGAATTCTACATTTGTATCAACACTAGCTACCCAACCAGAAAATATGACATTCTTCCACATGACTGAAGATACTGTGTGTTTACGGATATGTTTCATGAGTATGAATAAGTCCCTTCTTTATACATGTACAGCGGTGAATACTACATAGCAATATGGTTTGTGATTGATAACATCGAAACCAACTCAGTAAAACATCAGAGAGTGCATTTATTGACGTGGAAGATATAGCTTAGTGTACATGCTTGTACATGTTTTCCAAGTACCATATGAAAGAGTCTTTATGTGTTCATAAGAGAACGGAATGAATGCTGAAGTGGATCAAATAGATATGTAGATATGTAGATGCACAAATAGAGACATAAACACTCAAATTAGCACATACAAACACTGACAGACCGGAACACAGATAGACATATAGTACATACACGAGTAATATTGTATAGATATCTTTGTGACACGTGTAGAACGGTTCTGATGTAAAGTACACCAGTGTTGTAAATGTAAAACAAAATATTATTAAGGCTATAAGTATGTATAGTAAACTCTCTCTCTCTCTCTCTCTCTCTCTCTCTCTCTCTCTCTCTCTCTCTCTCTCTCTCTCTCTCTCTCTCTCTCTCTCTCTCTGAGGTTGTATTGCCAAGCAGTAGTGTATGTACTTATTTTGTCTTTATCGAACTTGGAAAAACGACGTGTAAGTTGTGAAGAAATTATGGCTTGATAGATACCTTCACTCAAGACACGTATATGCAAAACGCAAGTCCAAATTGACAAGTACTCTGTGTGTAGAAGCGTAAGCAGTGAAGCATTCCATTCAATTAATTTCTTAATCTTCAAACCTCACGTTTTATAGACAGTTAACGATTTATGATCTTCTTACGACTTATCTGGTACTTTGTCGCTAACATGATGTTAAGATCGCAATGATTACAATGACAGTGGTAACGTTTTTATTAACATCGCTGTAGTTCCCTAGTCTATTGGATAGTAAAGATAAGGATTTGATGGTAATGCAACAGAAACTGGATTCTATCATTTTAAGCAAGAATCACAAAACGAAAGTTTCACTATAGCATCTTAACTTGTAGATTTTCTTTCTTGTCATAAAGCTTGGCGTATAATAATAATAATAATAATAATAATAGTAGTAGATAGTAGAGGTTGGAGAAGCGAGTTAGTGATTTTTAAATTGGTCAGGTATTTGAGAACCTTTGGGTACGTATGATATTTTATAATGATATGACCACATTATGGATGTGAAATATTTAACATTTTGAAACCTTTGAAATTTTGAATAATAATTTTTATAAACAACGCTCCCGGAATACACGTTGTCAATATGGAAACCACAGTATATCAGGAAGAGCATAATTCTCTGACCGTGAAATAGACTGTCAAGTGTAAATTATACGTTGTTTGGTAAATCAGTTTTCAGAGTTTAAGAGAGTGGTGATATTTTGTTTGTTTTTGCTATGGTAAACAAGTGAAAAAAATAATCTTATTGCCTAAGGTTGGCTATACTAGATGAGAGAGCGTATGTCGTTAGTGCTTTGCTGGTTCAATTACATACAGTGTGAAGAATCGGCTTGCCATCTCTGTTAATATAGTTGAGTACGGTACCTTGTAGAGCTAATAAAAGCAAAACTTTAGCAAATCTTATATAAGAATGTACGAACAGTTATTAACATCTTTTTGGCATTCACTGTGTGAATATCGAAGTAAAATTAATACCGTTTAATCAATAAAAAAAGATCATTATGCATTGATTTCATGCCATTTCTTTGGCACCCAGCCCATATAATACCATATCAAAGTATAACAACTGCGTAGTCATGAACTTTAGTATGTGTTCCCCCTTCGACTCTCATTCAACAACCTGGCTATCATGATCAAGTTGCAATTGGATTTTTCTCGACTATAAAAGTAATATAGTATATTCAAACCTGAAGCTCCAGTGTGAGTAGGAGATGTCGATCTTTCCCACAAGTCGGTGACGCCATGTTTGATTGTATTTATTTTTACAGTTATTCTCTACAGTGTCTAGTCGTGGCTAAGTTATGTTGATGGACTAACAAGGTTTGCCGTCAGAACATGAAAGACTACATTGGAATATAAATAATTTTTCCATACAGAGAATTGCATGCATCAAATGACTTTCTTAAGAATATTTTCTTTCACCAACTCCATGAATCTGATGAATCAGATGTACCGATGTGGGAAACTACATTGAACGACCATCTTTGTACGTAGAGTTCAGTAAGTCGTATCTGGCACTGCCTTTAATAGACTTGAATAGCTTAGATCATTCAATCTCTTTCAGAAGACTGTTTTTAAATTCGAAGGAAATTTTATAAAAGGGTCGGTCTTTCATTATCTAAAATGTGATTTTGTAAAGTTTAAAAGTGCAAAGATTTGAAGATGTCCTTTCACAACTATAGGTTAACCAGATGAATCGTGCATTGACAGTCGTGTTCAAGTGATCTGATTAAAATAAGAAGCACCTAATCCCAGTATCAATCTGCATATATTGCATTGGCAATGAACAAATCAGATTCGTGCAAATGTTTCTGACATCCTCGATTAGGAATATTGCTGAAAGGAATCTACATTCTTATTTTGATCGATTTCAATAATCACATATGGATGCCTCTAATCGCTCTTAAAATTGAATTTTTAATGAAAATAGTATGTTCAACTTGTTTTCTGTATAGTCCCTCTACGAGGTACACTTTTAATAACATAGGAGCCCACATGGGAGCCAATCCCTCTTATTATGTCTGAGCTTCCTCTTGGTAAAATCAAAATAACTCCTTAATCTATATCATTTCATCTCAATATTCTATGACGACTGCCGCCAAACCCAGGATAGCCCAATCCTAGTCTCCAATTGGCAACTAAAAAATATCTCAGGTCTCCCTAAACTTGCTCTCTTTAGGTAAAACGCGAAGAAGAACACAGATTGATTATTAGTTTCGAGTTTCATATAGTAACTGTACTGAGCATTTCAACACTATTTCTGGTCAGCAACCACGAATCTACCAAGTGCAGTCATCAATATTTTCCCAGTCATTGACTATGTCTAGCTATGCCAACCTATAGTTCTTAAAGCGCTGTCGGGTGTACCCAGATGTATACCAGATTGTTTCAATTGTTCTACGTCTTTTCCTTACACTCCTTAAACGTAAACTGTTTGAATCAATTTAATTTTATCAAGAATGTTTGAATAATATTACATTTAGTAAATAAACTAAAGTCACAACAATCTGTGTCTGGGCAAGTTTAAGGAGAAGTTGTATTTGAAGTGAGGTGGACTCACTAGTTTAGATGAAATAGAACAAGAACAGAAACAGTGTTAAAGCAAAAAGGGTTAAGGACAAATGATAGGACTCGGAGGTAATATGATAGAAACTAAAAGATTAGGACCTAGCATAGCTTCAGCAATATTAGGATTATGAGACAGGAGGAAATCATTCCCGAAGGGACAAAAGAATTACATCAGACGGATAGAGAATGCCTACTATTGATGGAGAAAACTAAAATCAAAATACTCTAGCTATTGTATAAAGCATAAAGCAACTAGGTGTGAGTATGGACGTGACACAAAAGAGGGTGCAGCTAAACTTGCCAGAAATCAAGTACACCCGAGTTACTAGCATGTGATGGCATTAATAATGAGACGAGTTCATACGACTAAAGGAGTAAAGCTGAATAAAGTCAGGGATAGTGTAGAATAATATGAGTAACCACTGATCAGTTTCTGTGATGTCGTGAGTGTTAACGTTTATATTCAGTATCTATTGATGATAATGACAACTCCGAATCCTTGCACTAATGGCATCAATTGATGTGGGAGGCTGTCGAGAGATTTTCACTACTGTGGAAGAAAATACTTCAAAAGCTAGTGCATTTGTAATTCAATTAAAACACCAGTTTGATAGGTTATTTGTAAGGTCTGATACTGGCAGGTGAATATGGAAATCGGAAAGACTTACTTCTCAGAAAATGATTGCTGTGTCGTTTCCAAATAAAGACTTCTTGAAGTCATCGCTAGAGCTTTAGACGTAAAAGTTGATCAGCAAATATTAATGAACAGCTGACGGATCAGATTGATAGGAGAGAGGTCAAAGTCATTTTAATCGATACAGATGAGTTGGTGGCAAAATCACAAATCCCAAGGCCATGGCCATGCCGTCATTCCTCCAACCGTTATGGGGTAAATATCATACAACCATTTCAGTGGGTAAAAAAACAGCAGGCCGTAGATGTAGGAAAATTATTGCAATAATGATGATGGGAGAGGTGCTTAGAGACTTAAACTGTTCATGGGTAAGATAATCTTCTTCAAGTTGACTTCCTAATTGTAATATAATTATGCAGCTCCATACCAGTCAAGATCGAAACGCTTTGTTGATTTTTTTTTTCATTAGTTCATTTCTGTATGTTAATCTACGTACAGAAAACATACAAGTCATGTATTTTATGCCTAATCATTAGTAGCCGGAAGATCTTATTTAGCCAAACAAAATGAACGATTTAATGACACAATATCTCGGCTCGCCAGAAATTCTCACTGGTATCAGGATCTCAGAGAGCTGCACATGCGTAAAGCTGTCAACACCAAAGGGTGTTTTAGACACACTTCAGGACACTAATCGATCCGCAACAAGAGTACGGAATTATATGAGATTTAAGTATTAATTTAAGTGAAAAAGTGGTGTATTAAGTAGGAGTATGCAACTTTAATATTATTAAGAGTATGTTTGGGTTCCTGGCAGACGAGAGTGGGTTTTGTTTGAGGCTAGGAAATATAAATGCCAACCTTATCCATCAAATAGTAAAATCAACACGTGTACGCGTAAGTAATGTTCTGTGCGTGACAGATTTAGAGAAGTTGGAGTGATGTCATTTGGAAACAATCGTAATATGTTTGGCCTTTGACGCAACGTTCCTTTGCTAAAGTAAATAATCATATTCCATCTCATCGAGACAGTAATAGGCTGGAAGGAGGCAATACACGAGAAAAAGTAGTACCTCGTCTGAAATGCGATTTTGACAAGATGCTCTCGAATTTGGCGGGTGCAAATCTCAATAACAAAAATCATTATCCATTTCCCATTATACAAATGTTCATCAGACATGTAATAAAACAGTATTATTGCCCAAATATGGGCATTTGCCTCTTCGGATCGAGGTGTAATCCGCCCCTCTCACGTTGGGCACATTAGTATCCTTGCCTCTCACTTGTACTCCCATATTGTGGCCGTTATGTATGGTAATAAGAGGAACTATGCATTGGGTAGATTGGCTGTATACTGGTGACATTTTCTACTGATAATTATACTTAGACATAAACCTTTATATCAATGACCAAGACTACATCATTGGCGAGGAATGTAAGCTAACTTATAAGACCACACAATATTTCGCCCCTTACAGTTTGATAAAAAAAAGCGGATAGATATTTCTGGAAGATATATGCAGTGAAAGAATGATGAAATGAAAAAAACTGCATAATAAATAATGGATAGATCAAACATTATAGCCTAGAGAAATTGCCGCTCAAAATATCACTCTGCCATTCGTTGATATTCTTGAACTGTTTGACAAAAATGGTACCTTTGTCTAACTTGTGTCACCTCAAAATAAACGTTTTAAACAATTTTGACAAAAATTACCATAGCTGCTTCATACTCAGACATAATATAACATAACATGATTGAAGCCAAGGATAATCTACAAGTCATACTTTCTAGAAATGGCATAGCGTCACAGTAAGTGTTGTACATGTCTAATAACACTTTGCCCAATGCGTTATCTATCGCCCAATGTCCAATAATGGAGTCGTCATGGGTGAATTGTTAGAGTGCCCGGCTTGGAATCTGCATGTTGTATTTTCGAGTCCCGGTTGCCGTTTATTTCTGAAAAGCTAAAGTCCTTGGGCAAGATTTGAACCACGATTGTGCTCCAGTCAATCCAGCTGTATAATTGTGGAGCTGATACAGATTTAGGTCTTTGCTAGTCTCATCTTAAGTAAATGTCTTTTTTCGTGAGGGTTGGGTTATTCTTATCACTATCGACTCTAAATAAAGATTATTGTTATAGATATAGACACAGTACACTGTATACAAATATGTACACATGAGGTTTGCTTGTGTTTTCTTAAATGCTTCAACAAGTAAACAAAATATAACTTTGTAATTTTACGTTACCAATTACTAGTGTCGCAGCATATAATAATGCTAGAAATTGAGGAAGTTTTTTGAAACCTATCACTAGATAGAGATGGAATATACTATCTCGCCAATCTTTACATTTTCTAGGTATTAAACGCACATCATTCTATTTCCTTTTGTTCCCATGCGTCTTATCGAGGTGACAGATGGCAAGTGGTTCATAACAAATGACCCTTTGCAGACACTCATTTCTATGGTAACGGTTATGTAAGATGATATGGATATCAGATCCTTTGTTTGTTCTAAAATAGAGAAGTAGAATGTCCAAATGAACATTAGTTACATCCGACATGAACAATCATTGCTACTCGAACAACACGTCGTCGTGATGTCATTACAGTCAGATATTCCTAAATATTGCATTGCATGTTGAGTTAACTGAAGGTGATGACAGCGAGGGGTACATTTTCTGATTTGATATTTACTCTCTTCTTAAGCGCCAATTCTGTTGTTAATCCGAGATATATAATGCCCAGTTTAGCGTCTTTTAAAAGGACAAAGTTTGAATGTCTTATTTCTAGGATAGAAACAATTCGGCATTCGTTTCCTCATGGTTAATACACTATGTGGAGATAAAAGTGATCATTTAAATCACTTGATTAGTTTGTTTTTTTTAGACATTTCTAGGATTTCATCTTACACATACTTCGAAACATTAAGTATTAGATGTGATTCACTAATCCTCTGTGTTCACCAAAATGATAAAAACGTGCGCTGCAATATTTGTATCTCATCATTCTACGAAGACGGCATAAACCAGTTCTCTAATTCACATAGATGGTATTTTGTCATCCACAAAACACATTCCAAAAGATTCTACTGCATTCTTTCCATTCCTGCTATCACAATGATTGAAAATTTGTCACCAGTGAAATATATTTAATATTTGCTGAGGGCTAAGGGCTGGCACACCAACATATGGTAGATTCTGAATCAGATAAGATAGTACATGTACTAAAATAATGTGTCTTTTTATCATCAGGAGTACAAATCGTCGTCTTTGATAGAACAAGGTTTTGGGCCGAATGTTTCAAAACCTTCCTCTCGATTTGTTTCTATTGTAGAGGCTTAAGTTTCCAAAGCAATAAAACTCAACTCTATCCGTAGCTTTTCAAACCCGTACTATGAACAATGGGCAACATTCAATATATCAGAAAATAAAATAAAAGGAGTAAGATCAAAAATAAAAATAATTGGTTGAGTTTGTACGACTGAGAACCATACATTTTGGTAATAAGTCAAGGAAAATCTACCAATTCATCGGCCATAATAACCAAATGTATTGACTGAGAAAATAAACTTTTAACCATTTCGTAAGATTGCGAGTACTACCAATAAAATCTCCTTCGACAAAAACTCAAATGTATATTAAACGCAGTCTTCGTTTGTATGCAATATCGAATAATGAGATAACGAAATTGACTGTCATCTTTAGTGTGGAGAGCGTAATTACACTTAGTAAGTAAGCAAGTACAGCATGGTTTGAAAGGCTGTTCATTTCACACATAACTGACATGAATAAAGAATAAAGTTTGGTGCCATATGGATGACAGAATGGGTATTTATTTTGGATTTTTAATACTATGTTAACTCCTATTCGAAAAATACAATGTGAAACAGCATAGACTAAATCCTTGTTTGTAACTCAAGTGAAAAGCTAAAAGGTGTGCAAAAAGTTTGTTATTGTACGTACAATATCAAATATATTAAACATTGTTTTAATGGTTTGCAATTTGTTGACTTACATAACAATCATTTAGTATAATTATGCTGTTTCACATTGTTTTTATCGATTAGGAAAACAGTAGAGTTGTCTTAAAAATCAAAATTCCAAACCCAGCACCCATTTGTCATCCATATGGCCACGTTAATTACATGAATTATAAACAGTGTATGCCGAGACACATTATGATAGTAATAGAAAAAAAATGTATGTACAGGTTCCAACATATGTTGCTAATAGCCTGTCATAATGCTATTCAACCTCTTGTCATTGTAATATGTGTTTATGTCAATTCTGACAGATCCATGTATACACTCAGACACGTTACAGATACTGTATATACTCTCAGACAAAAAGTCCCCTTATAATCTAAGGTATAATTAGTGATAACATATAATACTTCCTCTATATGGGTGTGTGAGTGACTAGACAATGGGTGTACGTGGTAATCTATCCATTGATTACCACCCGATACGAAGGCACATCGCCATATTGGGGCTATAAGATACTTATTGCAGTGTGTAGTATGTTTTAATTATGATATGGGAACATATATGAATGTATATATTTAAGTTTTAATTGCAATACTCGTTTTATCAGAATATCTGATAAAAAAATCATTACACTAGTATTTGTTTAGGTATTATTTTTCCTGCATATTGCCAGCAGGCAGTATAAGATTTACTCATGCGGCAATTATCCCGGATGTTCGTATATCTGAACCAATTGCAAGATAGCAAGTGTATCACGAGTAATGGCACAGGAAACCAAATCCGTTCTGTTCCAAGAGACCCCCCCGAGGTTCATGCGGATACACTTACCATTCTGACCCCTACTCGAGCTGGTAGTTAGGATATATACATGTACCTTTCATCAAATATGAACATAACATAACACAGCATAACATAACATAACATAACATAACATTTTAACATAACATAACAGAATAACATAACATAACATAACATAACATAACATAACATAACATAACATAACATAACATAACATAACATAACATATGAGCTTGGCGTACATTGTTATTTAGTTTTTCTTACTCTTTCCATTTTAATTTTAATCAAAGTACTCATTCTACTTCGACTGATTGAGCTATTAAATAGATTTGACCAATTATTATTCAATCTATTTGGATTTATAATTAGGATTCTAGATAAAACAAATGTTGATGAATTATTTTTGATCATCAATATCTTCCATGGTACGGCCATTCAATTATGTATTCAAATGAAAGAGTTGTTGCAAGCTCACTAGAAAGGAAAGAGTTGTTGAAAGCTCACTAGAAAATATATATGTGATTCTATTATACCCGTGCTAACACTGACGTGATACGTGCGCTGTTGCTCAGCTCAGTGTTACCTGAATCAACTACATAGAAACGCACTTAGAGATATCATCAACATGAACGTGTGCCACTTTAAGTTGATTAAACTAGCCCTGTAAATAGAGAGTATGTATGTGCAATAGCAGGTTATATGCTTCACTTACATTGATTAAGCAATAGAGAGATACATAGCAATACATAACACAAAGCTACTAGTTGACACTTGTGACAATGTTAACTTTACAACATACAGTGCAACTCGCTTAATATTGACAAGAGAGAAGAAACAACCTACCTTTCAAAAATAGGAACGGGAATTAGAAGACAAATACAACGGTTTAAAATGTGCAGATCAGTGATCAATCAGTTTTTTAAGCAGGATGTTTAGTTGTATAGTTGTTATACCTGTGCTGTACCATATGCAGTTGTCAATCCCGAGTCTGGACTTCTTCCAGCAGGAATTCGTTGTTACACTCTACAAGGTGAAACTACAGTCGATTATACGATTCCAGAAGATATTTCACTCAACGCTTTATCACGCAATGAATGTATATCGCCTGACTGAAATAGCATTCGGTGGGAGTCTCTGGAATTGAACAGCAGCCAACAATGTTTCTATGACTTCCAAATGTAGCGTGCTCTGCGTTTCAGTGTAAACCCTGATGTATAGTGAGCACTCAACTCGTCTTAACTCTGTCTGTAGGCTAGACCATCATGCTTTGTATCAGATCCGCCCACCGCAGTCACGACATATAAATTAGACTTAACTTCACACAAAGTCGCACATGCGAATTCCCCCGCCAAAAGCAATATTACAAAGTTCTTATATTTGAATAATTACAACTTTACATGTGTACAAAAAATGAAATGGATGTTGCTGATGGCTGACATTTGAATGGAACGACATAATTTTAGTTGTACAGATACATTTGTAAAAATCAAATGATCGTTTGGAAGATGCAGAAACGGAGAAAACAGACTACGCGATTTCGTAGTCACAAATAAAATGTGAACGCATTTTCGAATTGCATTTGATCTCATTTGAATTTGATCTACACACCTTGTCATAGACAAAAAAACTAATATTAATTTATTATAATTATGTGAGGCCAAACACACCATAGTCCTGTGAATCTAATCGGATTTCCAGGAGAAATATGTCGCCATGATTGGATCAATGTTCCGAAGGACGAAGCAAATGACCTAAATTGGAACATTACAATCGTGTATACAAACAGACTAACCAAGTTGCATTGCGCCATTTTACAGAAAAAATGTCGTCATAATTACTATGAAAAGTGAAAATTTACACCGCGTTACGGTAGTGCCGAACTACCCCATAAAAAGGGTACAGTTATTCCGATTGCTTAGAAAGACGTGTACACGATATGGAGAATTATTTTAATCCGTCTGTATAGTAACAATTCCTTATATTTTAAAGTGGTATCGTCAACACATGTTGCCAGTATACTAAAGCCTATTCTGTTTTCCTGTCGCACCCTGTCTATTCAAGTCCGACTTTGGTGTGCATATGTAAGAATTAAAGTAGTATACTTTGTTGATATAGCCTTTCAAAGATTTAAAATGTGTTTGATGTAGAATCACAGCATCTGAATAATATGCTCTTCGCTCTAATACCAGTGGTTGCCTCCTACTCAACGCACATGAAATGAGTACATGAGTTGATGAAAGGCTAACAGTCCAATGACAAGTGTCAATACAGTTACAATACCGCTATATTTGGATAGAAAATCCAATGCATGGCAGGTATTTTTCGATGGACATCATTCATCGGAATTATTAAACCATTACAATGTTGTTTTAGTGAGCATGTATCTAATACTTATCATTAAGTTCAAGTGTACTTAAATTGAGTACTTAAACTTCTTGATATAATCATTGACTATAAAATGTGAATAAAACTCTGAATAGACGAAGAGACGAATCATTCTCTTAAACCTTCACCAAACTCAAAAATAAGGTACGTATTTTCCTTGCTGGCACAGCTTAATATATTCATTTTTGTTTCTTGTTTACTATATGTGATATGTGATGCTGACGTCAGACTATATCATTTCAAATATGCTGGTCTCGTCTGATGTATTTGGCAAGAGAGTGTGAGAGACTGCAGTGCTCGTTATCAATTGAAAGAAACGGAATACAATGAAAACAAAAGCTGGAGGAAAACAGCATGATATCAATGACACTACTAGACACTCGTAACTATCAAATAATTGCTGTAGTCCAAGCTGAGAGCTGACGGCATATCGCTTCAAACACCAAAGACACTTTGAAAGTGTATACGCTTTCAAGAGAAAATGCTATTGACATGCAACATATAATTATACATTGTTATGACTGCATTCAAAATTATAAATGGGCCTCCTTCAATCAACTATGCATGTTCTAAGTAGCTAGCCGGCATAACCATAATTGGTATATTTTGCTATAGTAACATTTCCATAAACTTGGTCAACGCTGGAGTCTTCAATTCATTTCTACGTAATTGCTGCTTTTTAGAAACACGTGACAATAGAAACTGTCAAGGAACTGACCCTATTCGTCTTCACACTCCCAAATATCAAGGGTAAACCATTTGAAACCTTTTGGGTTGGGTCTATATTGTAGCTTTTGATCTAAAACGATTGGTAACATTTCACCCTATCAAGAGAAATCAACTCCCATCTTCTATTTAGCTAGCTTTAAATGTTGTATTACAGTCTATTGCAGTCATGCAATGCCTAAAGTACGAGTATTTCTTATCTATGATGCTGCAATATGGATAGATTAATACATGTCCAAACGTTGCAAATGAAAATAGATGCAATTAATGTATTAAATTCGTACCAGACTTTAAGTATTATGACTTCAGTGATAAAAAATACAGTACGTACTTGTATTCTTGTTTGCAATTGGAATGAGTTGACATGTGTAAGTATTGTCTTATATGTATCCAATGGCATATTGTTAGTTGTCAAAGATAAAACATAACATGAGTGGCATATATACATGGTCTCCATGATATCTACTAAAAGTGACTGTAGTATATACTGTATATTCGTGTGCATGGTAAAATACACCACACTTACTGAATTTGCAACTATAAGATACTTTAAAACAGAGTAGCAAAGGTAGAATTTGCTATTGTTCAACTGCAGTGATTTACATTATATTATATACACCCACTTACATCTTGCCTTGGTAGCCTTTGTTAAGAATATTTATTCAAAACGTCAAGATTGAATTTATGTATCAGGACTGTTCTACTCAATACTTTTGCACACACGTACACACACACACACACACACACACACACATATACATATATATATATATATATATATATATATATATATATATATATATATATATATATATATATATATATATCATTCACTATTCTTTAGAAAAAAAATCAGTTTTTCAGCAACGCTACAACATGACAAGGAAGAAACTCCCTTGTACTCCCTTATCTGTGACATTAAACATCATTCTAGAAAGGCGTTATACGTCTGTGATATTACACAATATGGAGACATCATGTGACACCTTCTACAATACAATTTGAATACACATAAAGATAAATTATACGGCAATATGTTCACACATATCACTCTTCGTTGTAAAGATTTGGCGCATATTAACGAAGACACTCATTGCCAAATAACATTAAACCTGCACTGCCTGCAATTAGGACACTTTTATCAGCAAACAGCCAAAGATATATTCACTAAAATGATTCGATTACTTAGAAAAGACTGCCTGTTAATTAGTGGTCGATTTTATCTATAGATATTGTCTTGACAAACTTGAGTGAAAGCCTGGATTTCAATCCGTTGTCATGCTAGTTTGACTTGCCTCGAAACCAAATATATATGGTAGTGCTCATTAAATATTCAAACTTGAGACACCAGCTAGGCCATATTCTTTCAGTTACAGCGTTACAGTTACAGTTACAGTTACAGTTACAGTTACAGTTACAGTTACTGTTACAATTACAGTCACAGTTACTGTATTATTTCAAGACGTGTCTCATGATTATGTTTTGGGTGCTTATTCAACGCGTTCTGGTTTATGGAGACACTAATTTTAGGGTGCGTACCATAAAACAAAAATAGCTTGTGCTAACCCCAACTATAAACAGAGGTAAACCTAAGTACAATGTAAAAAGTACAAATCGTTGCGTTGCAAATCTGTTTTCTATAGTGGTCTGAGGTTGCAGCTAATTCCATTGGGCATGGACAACGATTAAACTATGCAAATGAAATTTTGAACAAGGTAGATACCAACACTCCTTTGAGATAAGTCATGTGAGATTTTGATTTCAAGGTTAGTTTATATGTCCTAAGAAATAAATACATATTTACATGTAATACATAATCAATAGCAATTGAGCATCTGTTCTCCCCAGTGAGACGCCTTTATTTACGTTATAATACATAATCATGTATAATGTGAACCAGGCTAGAGGTTTTTGTCGAAAGTTCTCGGTTATGCTTTCGTAAATTTGTCGTTGAATGTGTGAAATGGTTAGAACAATGTTCAGCATGTATAGCTTGTTGACTTTGTCTTATAATATACCTCTAACCACGTGCCGTGCACAGCAGCATACTTTGTCCAAATATGGCCATTTACGCGAACTGCTTATAAAGCACTATCATTTCGGTTATATTTGCTTCTTTTTTATTTGCTCACTATCTCAGTATCTGTGTACCGTTCACTTACGATTGCTTAAGTCGACAGTATGCTACAGCGGTCTAGAGAATTTAAAATCTTAGCAAGTACTTATTCGACGGCTATGCGGTCATATATAGTAACAGTGGAAATACGTGATTTATTTTTACAGAGCTCATACAGTAAGTACATCAATCACTGATAAGTTTCGAGTTAAGTCTTTGAATCTCCTACAGTGAAGGCAAGTATCGTGTGTATGTTCGTTCGATCAAGAGAGGCGTCTCTACTTGAAAATAGGTTCAATGACCATTGCGAATTTTTTTATTGAACAGCTAGAAAAAACTACAGTTTACATCCCAATTTCTTTCAAAAACTGCCACTTGATCACGTGACGGAAAAGGTGCATGGCATCATGAATAATAATGAGCTCATTATAATACTATAAGCTTGGCTTATATTACTCAAAATGGCTTAACCTAAACAAATGACCGTATTCTAATATACATATCAATGAGTTGGGTAATCCGGCTTGGCTTGTATCCCATACTTTAACCAAACAGTGATTGATTTTTAATTCCAAGTCCAACATTGTCTCATAAACAGCAAAGTAATGTTTCCACATGTATATTAATGTTTCCTGCTAGGTATATGATGAAACCGGCATGGACCGGATATGGAATTTGATAACCTCGATAGTACGGTTTATGGAAATGTTCTTCCAAGTCATAACCTTAATATGAACAGCATTGCAGACTCGGCCAACACTTATTTTGATTGCGTTATTTGACGACTATTAGTAACTTTCAAAGCTATGTCTAAGCTTTTGAAAATATTCATTCTTCCCATGACAATTTAGACATTCCTGTTTTTTTCCCATATTGTTAATACTCTTCTTGTAATAAGGTTTGAAAGTGGTAATTTCTAAACTTTCAATAAATTACACTTTTAATCATGCCGAACCGTAATTCTAAAGGGGGAAACCAAAACATGCTAATTACCCCATGATATCTTAGTCATGGTAATGATTACTGCTAGTCAATATTACAAAGCAGGGCATATATGAAGACTTGCGTTCTAGCCCACCTTTCACTTTCAGTCATGATACTGTTGAACTGAAAGTTGTTATCATTGAACAGCTTAAATGGCACAGTGCTGCATTGCTGATAAAGTAAAATCTCATCTGAATTCAAAAAACGTTTAAACCGCTTTACTTAACAGGTGCCTGTAGTCTTATCATACCGAGGAGTAATATAAAAATATTGATTAACAGCGACTCACACTTCTTAACGTACACTTGAGCAAATAGGTCAGGGCGCCTCTTTACATCACCAGATGGCATACCACACAGCGAAACATCATATGATAGGGACCTTTGGTAGATAAATACAATTTCTGATCATGATGGTACAATTTCGTATTTTGATATTTACAAGAATAAGGAAATGGGGACTCACTTTATCTGTGGACGCACAATAATGAAAATTAAGTAATATGACAGCATGAATATTATTTTTCCAGCAATAACAGCAATAACATGTGTTACTTTTGAAGTTCCAATTAAGGAGTAACGTACCCATATTTAATGTTTACTTGTCCTCATTTACTCGTGAATATCTAACGACGTTGCCATATCATAATACTGATACATCACATTGGTTTCGAAATAATCTACCTTTAGCTATCATAATAACGCCGATAAATAAGCTAATCACACACTGGGTTTAAAATCCCACTCCACATACAACTTTACAATGACATCATTCTCTTTCCGAAACAATACTGACTCGTCGTAAATACCTGATGTTTCGTAACAAGTCTTGCTATTTTTAAAAATGTCTGCATTTGTCGATGTTATTTATCTCGCATTTCTAGAGATACGATTTATTTAATATAAGAAGTGGGACTTGGACACTATTCAATTAACGGGGATACTATGTTGTATGCAGAGCATTCATTTATATCCGCTAAAAGTACAGTCACCATGCAGTGGTTATTACAAAACCAGAAGTGAAACACTTAATAAACATTGCACTTTCGTGCTAAACGTCTTATCACTATATGCAGTACATTCCCACAAGAGCTGTCTGGATCTGATTGGGTTTAGTTGTCTCACTCGTATCCATATCAATGCAGCAGAACTATTCCATCAACAAAAGACATTTAGAGTACGGACGATGACAGTGACTCAACTTATAAGGAAAATGTATGAGGAGTATTGAAGATTCCAAGTAGTATAAATTACTTTCTTCGACTGACGGAAATCAATTTTCTCTAATGTCTTCCTGTTTATAAGACCTATATGTATTACACTATATGTCAAAAACGTGACTGTTTCCGTTGCTTAAGTTGATGGCAGCATTGACGTTTCGCATGTTAAATGTTCACACCTGAATGCGAGTTTATAAAATGATGTTGCAAGTATTAATTTCACTTCCTGGTTTCGGTGTTCAAATCAAAACAACAACAACAACAACAACAACAACAACAACAACAACAACAACAACAACAAATTCATTGTGCTCTTCAATATACTACACGCATGAACCAGCTATCAAGGTTTGTCATTTGAGTAAGTTTCAGACCATTGTGTTATGTTCAGAGTAGAACACAATAATGCAATGTTGGTTTACCTTCACACCACCAAACAACGTTTGATAGTCAGAGGTTTACAACTTTGAATAAATGCACTCAACTAATTTATCCCTTTCGGAGGCGTGAACGCTTTGAAGATATATTAAGGTGGCGATGGAGGCTAGAAAGTAAGTATACAGCGAAAGATTATTGTGTTACTTTTTATCAAACACTCGCTAAGAAAGTATATTAAATATGTACTAAAATACAATGGCTGCAAATAAAACTCCTATCGTTAACCAGCAGTGACTTTAGTCATGGTTACCTGTGTCTCTCTAGCATTAAATGAGATATGTGATAAAAGTACCGAATTACCAACTAGACATTCCAAGTATATTAACCTTGTGGTAAGGCCAACTTGAATTAGTTTCATGTGAACCCAACTGAACTTGCCTTTATAGTTCCAGTACAATCCTTGATCAACTAATCATGTTTATGTAACTGTTCAAAGATCATATCCACACACATTTACTATTACAGTCAGTATCTCTCAACGGAAACTTTGATGATTACCGTCGTACAGCGATGATGATAGCAGTACGGCATTGTAGTTTAGTCACGGCATATAAGACTGGGAATACATTTCATTAAATGAATAGTTTATACCATGCTGCAGTAGTAACATCATATTTGTATAATTTGTTCTATGAATACTATTATAATTAAGACTCAAAGGACAATTGTTCACTAAAGGAGTGTGAGGGATACCATAATATTGGAATCCTTGCTTTGAGAAAACCATCTTAAACGCCAACGTGTAATTTCGAATTCATTACAAGCAAAGGGTCCGTTTTTTCAACAGAACAGGAAAAGATAAATATACAAAGAAGTAATAATCTATGACGGATGTTATGATTAAATATATTAGAAAGGAAATGTGCACTTGTGAGCCAGTTAGATGAATGAAAATGATGGTGAAAGAAATAAAATTGTTGTCAATTAAGGATAAAGCGTTAAAATGAGATACCAGATGGAATAACATTTCTAAGATGTCACATGTCCATAAATACGCGTATGTTTACTTTGAGAAATTATAACATAAAATTATAAATGTAATACACAGTCTTGTCTTTGTATATCACTAACCTACTTCTCTTTAATCTACGTACTATTATTTCCCGTAATGTAAGATAAATGAGACCAATGTCGGATATCTGATTTGGTAGTTTAATCCTCGAAAGGTGAGAACAGCAAATCCAATGCCACAATTCAATAATATAATCAAATGCTGTCAAAGAAAGACTCGGTTAAGTTGTGTCGCAATCCACTGATATCGAAATGAAAACTCAGTACTCATTTCCCTGCGGTTTAGTTACATCAAGGCACATATAAACTATCACCGTTGTATTTCACACTGGACAACATTTATACAGCCTTATCTGTAAGTCTAAGCGACTTTTCATTCATTTCAATTCAATTGCTCTATACAATTTTCTCAGAAAGTTGTCCAAATATAAGGAAATGTAGGTTTAGTAACAAAGTATGATCGAGTAAGAGATTGGCATGAATTCGTAGATATAAACGCAAGTGAAAGTGAAAAACAAATGTTGTGACATTTTACAGAATCATACTATGGTAACCTTCGCCACAATAGCGAGATTGTAAACCCCTCCTCCCTCCCCCCCCCCCCCCCTCTCTCTCTCTCTCTCTCTCTCTCTCTCTCTCTCTCTCTCTCTCTCTCTCTCTCTCTCTCTCTCTCTCTCTCTCTCTCTCAGCAGATTGAATTTATTCAATAACTGAAGAGCCAAGGACAAGCAAACATGAAAGATGTATGAAAAATTTCGTTTACCTATAAATTGAGTAGCGAAAGGTTCCACGAGATGATAAGTTGATTGACGCTATTTCATTTATCAGTTTAAATTATGAACTGTTATTACACATAATTATAATAAATATTATATCCCCAAAATATGATGAGTTATCGGTATTATTGCAACTTTATGTATTAAAGACACAATTACATTCATTATTTAAGTGGTTTACCTTATTAGTTTTCCCTATATACAAAAGTTAGTTGTGTCAGATCATCGCAATTATATATCTGCATTGATAAAACGGATTCTGTAATACACACGGTTTATTGTCTGTCCCGAGAGCTTAAAAGGTGGACTGTATAGTGTTTGATTGCAGATTTTGATCTGCCTTAGACATTGAACAGGAAAGAGTCTTTATGATACTACTTTCTGTTTGAAAGTATATTTCCATAATTAAATGCCTTCAGAGACTTGTTTATTCTCTGTCATGACAATCAATTTTCTTTGGTACATGTCGTCGTCAAGGATTTCGCACGCCTTAGGCATGGAACATAAGTTTTATGATGTAGCGCGTAAACATACTTGTCTAGTATCTCTCGTTTATACCCTTTCTCTGCAGTCATGTATACTTAACTTGGATTAGAGATTGACCCAGACGTTTGCTGCATCATCTTTGAACAGTGAAGTAATATTATACCTTTTGGCAAAAACGTATGAAGTAATATACTCATAAATCACCTATTAAATTACTTATAATGATATATGTTGGGTATTCCAAGTTTCAATGGTCTTTGTCCAAATGCCTTGGGTTGTCTTATAACATACAAATACAATCGATAATGATCGCAGAAACCGTACGCGTTCTAGTAACATAACATAAGAATGACTTGACGATCGAAGGACGGAATATTAGATGTTTCGGGCTCACTCTCAAAATATTGTAAACTTTACGTCACATAGCAACCAATAACTGTTATTCTATTATGACCACAACGCTCCCACAAAATCCATTTTGTTTTGTGATTTGATAGTTTAGGTTATCAATATATGTCTATGTAGGACATTATTTAATTATAGAACTTACAATACGACCTTCAGTACGTTTCAAGAACGTTATAGGCTAATTAACAACGAAATTGTATCCGTCACCAAGCCTTATTAGCAAGACATGAATATAGGTGAAACAACTTCCTGTGGAATGTTCACCTTGGATTATATTACTTTAAGGTCTTTGGTAACTAACATCAGACCAGGTAAAGTCAGGCATTGACTATGACGGGTAGACTTTGTAAGGACAAAAGCTATTTTACTTGTAGAGGCGGAAGCAGATGACGAGGTTTTGAACGTTGGAAACGAAGTACGATTAACCTTTGGCAGATCGGAATTCGAAATGCTACTAATTCCGGTTGTCATTATGTGCCATGTACAGAAATCTTCAATAACGTGTTTCTAACAAACCCTAATTGATGAAAATTAGCGATGCGTGTCTTTAATAGGTAAGATGAACATTTGTAATATTAAACCTGTATTGGAAGTACATTCTGCAATTACTGTAAAAAAAATACTGTGGAATAGTTCTACGATACATTGTGGTATATGTATTGTCAAAGAAGGATAATTCGTTAGGTTAACGAACCAACAATATTCTTCTACTTTGATAACAGCTTGTAATCATGGCAAGTAACAATCTCAATAGTGATTAATTATTTAGCATACTTTTCACCAATGAAACAACCTTCCTAAATGGTAACCATTGGTCGCAGAATCATATATCGAGGAGCTATTTCCGATAATTGCGTTGCTCCTAACATTTACTTTTTCTGTCTCTCATCAAATTGAAAACATTTCTCGTTGATCATATGCTGTGTTTCAGGAGCAATTCAAGTTTGGATATCAATGTGCAGGTGCGCATGCTCAACAATGCATGTTGTGGGTTTTATGGAAAGTAGTGCGTATTGGTCTTTTTTGATATGCAATTTTGATTTCGCCAATGAACACAGTTTACAACAATGAATTTAATCAAAAGTGTGGAATCCTCGATGTCTTTAAACGTTATACGCAATTATTATAGAAGTAAACAAATATTCTTCAAACTTTCAACTTGTTTTCAATCTACTATTTGTCACTAATAGCTTTGGTAGTAAGGCATCGTACTTTTTCACGGCAAACCCTAAACTTTTTTTACGTATTCCAGAAAAAATAAAAAACAATCGCGAAAACTGTGAAGCCTCGAGAGAAATAGTGGATACGGAAACTGACATCAACTAAAAAAGACAATATAGAACTGTTCTTCCAATCTGTAATGGCAGTAGATCTGATGGGAAGAAACCAATAACACAGGTAGAACATATCTACCTGAATTTGACACTCACACATGAAAAATAATCTATCTACCCCTATTCTAAAATTGAGCGTAATCGTTATTAATGTAAGTATCATTTTTAGACAAATTAGAATTTCAACAAGCCTTGTTAAATTTTCCAGAAAACTCATTTGATGTTGTGTATCAAAAGAGATGTAAGAAACTTTTAGCTCAGATTATTCTTACGTAAGAAGAAATTCTTCGAAATTAATCTGCAGCTTTTTTCTTGTATGTCAGTGAACATCATTGTCACCTCTTAGCAGCGATTAAAAGGTTATGGCAAAATTCATTTCAGGATTGACATATGTATGTTTATTCTAAAGGCACAGACAATGTTGATAATTTTGAAATTCTCGTTCAAAGATGTCACGAATAGAGTATGAAAAGTAAAAAAAAACAAGGTGTGAATGTAAATATTATCATGTCAATGTCAAGTCGAGACATGCCCTTTAAATATACCACCTAGAAATCAGAGAAACCATATTGTAACAGTATAATTGACGATATGAGTAATTTCATGAATCTGCATTTCACATTTATTTTACATAAATTAATATACTCTTTGCCCTATAACCAGCAGACAATGATGTAATCCAATCAGTACTGAATTGTAAATGACTCATACATAAACTTCAATTTATAATATTCAAGCAGCCCCTGTCTACATATCCTTTAACACACACCTTTCCATTGTTATCGGTATATCATCGTTCCTTGTCGTTCTAATTCGAAAGATCCTCGTCCTCAGTTAGTGTGTTGTATGATATATTGCGAATACTTTCACTGTGAATTCTTGACATTTCCAGCTTTGAACGTAAAAATATCGACTGATATCAGGGCGATAGACTGAGACCTGATGCGCTGTATAATGCGCTGTGCACAATTTCCATACCTCCATGCACTTAGTCTGTAATGTCTGCTTGTTGTCGCCATGCTTCAAATTTCCAGATAATAAAGTAAGACCATATGATAACAATGTCTTTCATTTCCTGATTGTATAAATTTACTATTTAGGTTGTTTAACTACTGCACCTGTACACGTTGTCGATATACAGTCTCTACCCTTAAACACACACTTGTCTCAGTTTCAAAAATCAATGTTGAGGACTATGTTAAAGGGTAGGATAAATTTCCCCGGGGTTGCATTTTTCCTTCAATTTACCATTTATAGCATGCCGACTATTTAATTGAAACAACACAAAAAGTGTATTCACATGGGTTAAGGCTCTTTGTCATACGAAACGTTTTAAAAATCTAGTAGTATTACTAAGTGTATCCAATACCCCCTCCCCCCTCTGTTCATCATATTTAAATGTACCACAACACTACACTGTAATTGCGCCGATTTGAGTAATATTCAGCATACCTTGTTCCAGAAACATATCGTGTCCACTACACACCAAGTCATATATGATGTCAACACTAACATTTCTTGACATGTAAGTGTGATCTGTTTCCCTGGTTTTTATGTAAACTTCGATTTTTGTTAAGTACACCCCTCAAAGGACTCAAAAGGGATTGAAATCAATTATTAGACTTCTCATATAGATTTATACTACCTTCGTGAATTAATAAATGGTTAGAAATAATCTCGTGAACATTAACCACAAATAGCTAACGATTCTTTTAAATTTTGAAACGAATGCCGATGTCGAATTCAATTCCAACTTTAAGTTTGTCTTATTCATCTTTGAATTTATTTGAAGAATTTTCCAAACTTTAAGAGCTGAAATGATTATATAACAGCAGACCATGCAAATGGTATGACAAGTAAAACAAATTACATATACAAACAACAAGAGCTGAGATTCTTTTGATTCCAAAGAGCAATTTACAAAGATTTACTATTAGATTGTCAATAGAATGTTATTCTCTAACGTTGGTCATAACCTACACATAACAGATTACACGGCGGAGGAGTGAGAAACGAATTCCAAACCGTTTCTCTTGGATAATGTGTTCAATAATGTTTATCCCGAACCTAGTTTATGATGTGCGTTATACAAACTCATAACATCCTATCTTGAGTAGAATCCCACGCGTTTTACTGGCCGTATTCAGTTAACAGTTTTGACGTAAGCTTTTAGTATGTGCTTTAAAGTCGGCTGAGTCTTGCCCTGATAGAAACAACCACAATGACAATAATCTTAAACATCACAGGTTGCGTGTCTGCCCAAGTGTTCTGCATGCAGCAAGGCCTATTATATATGTCGTTTAACTAGCAGAGTCTATCATTTGTTTATATTCGCTGTCTGTCCTTCGGTCGTACACGTACATTCGCTACACATTTTATTGTGTTTTGGAT
Organism: Glandiceps talaboti; assembly: GCF_964340395.1. Taxonomy (NCBI): domain Eukaryota; kingdom Metazoa; phylum Hemichordata; class Enteropneusta; family Spengelidae; genus Glandiceps; species Glandiceps talaboti. The sequence continues at coordinate 23,990,587 of NC_135550.1, forward strand.
CGAATAGCACGACAGTGTTTCAGTATCTAACGGTTGGTGTTGACATTGGTTATCAAGTTACCAGTCAACATGTACTGTTCTTAATCCGAGTGAACAAATGTCGAAAGGCCATTCTTAATCTAGGTATTAAATGGAATGCCACATACGGTGTCACTAAATTATGACAGGGTCTCATGAAAATACCCTTTCTGATGTATAGATTCCTATCATGATGCATTAATTAAATGTTTCAAATGTGTATATTAGCGAAATATCACATCACAGTACATGTAGTACGCATACATTTCTAACTATTGCTTCACCAATGTATTTTGTTATTTTAATTAACTCCTGATAGGCCAATTGCAAACAAAAGAGAGAATTGTTTCTGGTCAGTTTGTCTAGAATGTTGCGACTCGATCTTTTTTTTTAATTCTCAACAAACCTGTCACTCAGTCTATTTATGGCAGTTACTGTTCTTTTTATTTAGTACTTTATAGCAAGTGTGTATGTGGGGCAGATGTCATTTCCTTAATCATGATTAGCTTTGCAGTTGTCTTCGCTGAAGAAGGGAGGGAGAGTTATTTTTGCGTTTCTCCACGACCTGCAGGCTGCATGGGCTGGACAAACACAACAAAAAGACTGACGTGGGGGTATTTAAGTGATGCGCGCGCTGACCAGAAAAATCTTTTGTTGGCCTTATATAATACCTTCTTTACAAACAATACTTTAATTGTCGTTGATAGGTTATTCACATCATTACATTGAATGTTTAATATTGTTGTTTCTGTACTAAACAGGGAAATGACGAAGACAATTGAATAATCCAATATTCCATATTAATATAGGTTAAGAATTAGTAATCAAAATAATTTGTGGTAATATTTTAAAGCCTTTGGCTCGACAGAAATAAAAACATTTTACTTTTGTTTATCAAACAAGAATTAAACTATATGTAAAGTCTTGCATAAATCTATTACACAATAATTTTATAGGATGATCCGATTCCTCACATACGCATATGACAGTAATAACATTTCGTGGATAACTTTCATAAACTTGCAATGTATTCATAATGGTGTATGTTGTAAACTTTGCACATTTGATATGCTGTCCTTCTTGCTGAACATTCCCCCGATGAAATAACATAAGCTTATGATTTTAACGCAACAATTCGACTTGCTTTGGGGCAGATCTATATATCATGACAAAGATCACTATATTTACCCTGTGTCAACCTTGTAATCGCTGTGCTGAACATCAGTGACAACAAAAGCTACAATTTAATGTTTGTAAAATGAATAAATACATACTGTGCGATCTAGGTCAAGTGACCATCTGGCAATGGTAATGGATTCAAATATGTATTAAAATAATACATCGGAACATTCAGTCTGACAAGTTTACCGTCGACATAATGCTGCACAACCTAATCAATGCAACACCGCTGATGAAATGACTGTTTCAGAATTAAAAGTGGAATAATGGCACTGCGGCAGGTCTCTGAAATGTGAAATAAAATGTTATCACTTCATTTAAAAGCATTCATTACAAGCCGCTGGTCAATATAAAATGTTGTTACCCTATAAATTAAAGTTATTTGCTACTTGCCTTTGGTGGCTTGCCATTGAGAAGAATATCAGCCAGACAAATATATCAGGGTAGTATTTTTCAATCAACATACTCTGTATATAGGCTTGGGCAAATAATATAGTACCAGATAGCTCTACTGTAGATGATTAAATCACATGGTCCTTTAAATTTAATTGTAAATGTGTAGGCTACAATAGATATATGTAATGTGTATCTCTGCCAAAGAACATGGGAGAACCTAGAATAAGTCCATACCAACGACAATACCAGAGGCAACGGCACAAAACTGTTTTGGAAATGGATATAAAGTTGTCTTTCAGCTTTATGTTACGTTTCTTGACGATAAATGATGACAGTTGCTAGCATGAGTGAATCAAAGTCAATTCTATACACCGATAAAACTGTCTTTATTCTTTATTATGAATTATCACATATCGTATAAACTGTTTCTGGTTATTAGTCCCACCAGGGGAAGCCCAGATGGGCTATAGAAATAATTCCCTTCAGTCCATCTGTACGTCCGTTTCAAATCTGGCACAAGGGTTACATACTATACTTGGCATGTTCAAATCAGTTACGTCCACGGCCTATCAAATGTGATCTAATAGCGGCCATATCTGTCACAGGATCAGGAGTACACCATGTGTACAATAGGGTATAATAATACATACATGATTATACTGTGATAGTTCTACATATCCCATAGTGTCAGCTGACATTTCTTCTGTTATCGTTAAATTTGAACTAACTTGACCTACAGTGATTGCTTTGTGTCAAATTTGAAATCGAAAACTCTTGTCCCATATCATATCTTGTAAACAGATGAACCATAAATCAGAACATAAACACATATGTTTTCAATGATTATATCACATATGTGTCATATTATAAAAGTCGCTAATTAAACTTACAATCAATCAATCAATCAATCAATCATGATTGCTTGATTGCTTTGTTCGTTGATTGATTGATTGATTGATTTTTTGTTTGTTTGTTTGTTTGTCTGTCTGTCTGTCTGTTTGTTTGTTTGTTTATTTATTTATTTATTTGTTTGTTTGTTTGTTTGTTTCGTTTGTTTGTTTGTTTGTTTGCGTAACATTTTGCAAAGACTATGCATGGTCTAATATCAAATCAAGCCCATCAAAGTCTACGCATTCATTATTTTCAATTATGGGTAACATATTGTATTGTATTATATTGTATTATATTGTATTGTATTGTATTGTATTGTATTGTATTGTATTGTATTGTATTGTATTGTATGTTGACTACGGTGTGACTATCAAATGTAGAGTACAGACAAGAAAGGCACCATGATTGGTGAATGGGTATTATCGGGCAGCCTGTTTTACAAGTCTAGGCTATATCTCTCAATGGTTACAAAGTTACTGTTCAAAGTTAAGGAGCACATGCAAGCTGTATATTCAAATATGACTCGCAGTATTTTACTTACTGAAGCATACTTTACTAACCTTGCAATCGAATTCAAACTAGATTTTAAGATGTATTTTTAAAAAAGATCCGATGACGTCATTTATTATGCGTAATACATACAAATAAGTCTAGGAAATCCCTACTATCAATGCCAGAAGACAATTGTGGTGTTTTAGAAGTCATACATTGACAACTACAATATTTTAATTGGGATTTATGGAAGTATTTTTACTTGAGTCAAAAGCTTATAACCACAGAGAAGTGGGACATGATGAGTGTATTTGGCTCACTTCTTTAATATTAAGCGATGCCTTGAACAATATCAAGCTTAGGGCACTTTTACTTGAATCGCATATAGAGGTATGTCTCCATTGGAGGCTTTTCTGTTGCTGACAGAACGTCTAGTCATACAGTAGAATGCACAGAATGGGCTAAAACATAAATTAAACTATCTTGACAAAACACTTTAACATCAGATATCAATATTCAACACCTGTAGTACTTCAGCAAATAAGCAAGCGTTTCAAAGCTTATCTGATGGAAGAAAGTGAGGAAGTGTTATTGAAGAAATACACCAACCACAGGTCCAGGTAAACGAGCCAATCAAGCAAATCGCTCCAGACACCACTTTTAGGATGAAATGAAGATGTATGTTCAAACTGACATTGACATTGACGTTTTGGATTCTCCCTTCGAAATTGAACTAGTACAAATGAAATATAGAACTAGAAGTGTAAATGTACTCAACCTTGGTAATGGATGGAGTATTCAATGTCAAGGTAATGCTAAAGCATGCGTTAAAGTAAAGATTGGTGAATTGATAAGTATCGGGTTCATTAAACTGCATGTTGGTCAATCGTCAAAGTCATCTTACCAACTTTGATGGACAGACAAAAGACAGACATTTGGCTTTAAGCTTATTATCAGCTAGCGTCGTCGTAAGTGAATTAATTTGAAATAAGCATTTGAATTATTAATACAACAGCAAACATTCATGATGAACGTACAGAACGATTCGGCATAACAGTTTCAACAGTCACCTTCTTGACTGGATATGGTGAAAGATGTTAACAACTTTTACCTGAGTTGAGTGGACATTAATTATTACATAAATCATATTTACAGGATCCACTTAATGGTGGATCTACGTTGGTTATACCAAAATTGCAGAAGACTTGTCTAGGTAAACGCAATCTCCACTCTGCACACGTTGTAGTATAAAAGCCGATTTGTTGGCCTGTGTTCACTTGCAAGCTAAAATAATTGTCAGAATTTTATATCTCGGTAGATTTCACCGATATGTGTCTAGTGAGGGGGAATTGTATACGAAAAAATTAAAGCATATAACGGATTACGAACAATCATATTATGTAGATTTGGTGATCTCTTAGTTTCACTAGATATTTTCCAGTCAGATTTTCCCCACTTACTTCAAAGCCATCATCTATCAAAGTTATAAAAGGTCTTTTGGGGTCACTAGTTCTTTATAGTGGCTACAGATATCAATAATCTAACAACGTGAATAATGTTTCCACTATGTAACTCTCTTTTTTTTAAACCAGGCGTATGTGAGTTTTAGTCTTTTCTTTACAAACACAAAGCATTGCAAGTTTTATTAGATTTGATATCAGGTATAGTGAAGCCTACCAATTGACCTTTTATTACTAGTCGTTTCTTTGTCCAATATATTCACAGCAATAAATCTCTGTTTGATAAGCCTTGAATGTGTTGACATGTACGGTGGACCATGATCGTTAAATTCATGTTGTGGCAGGCTGTGAGCATCCTCTCAAATTCGAGCATATATCATTCATTTTTTTCTTCAAAACATCAGTCTACCATCTGTAATCTTTTCTATTTCTGAATAAAATTTAATATTTCCTCCTGACATAGTTGACTACATACACAATTCATTAGATGAGATGTCGGTTAACTTTAAGTTTAAGGTAATCATTAAAATATTAATTTTTTTAATGTACAGTCTTTGCCGTTAAATGTCATATAAACTGATAATTATTACGACCTATATGAAATTTCCATTGTTATTAGGTACACGACATTAACGAAAATTCATATTAATAATGAATGATAGTAGTAGTGAAGGTTTTTACGATTCTATATATAATTGATTGGTGATTCGTGCTACTGATAATGTGAAAGACAATCAAGTTACATGCTATATAGCTTAGGGAAATTATGTGACAGTAAAACAATGAATTCCGGAGACACGAACTCGGTTCAGAGAGACACAAGCAGAAAACTCTATTCTATAAATAGTAATTCATAAATACCCCTCCTGAGCTTATATACCTATATTCTTAATAAAACCTAAACCCCTTGTGCCATGAAGTGGAATTACACAAGATATTACTATGGAAAAATTTCCGACAATTAGACACGTAGTCGAAATCTATATTACACTATGGGGAGACACACTATGCAATTTTACTTCGTCTCCTTGAATTGTATTGTGCCGTCATCACCGTTAGGTTTGACCCTGTGAGCACATATTCGATATAACCTTTAATCATGCCATGATAATACTCTTAAAGCCATCGCTCTACATTCCTATTTGAAAAAAACCCTTCATCCAACATCTAGTTTGGTTGTGTTGAAATGAATACCGTAAGTATACTATCAAGCACGGGAAACAAATGATTTATATGTATACAAATCATTACACATTATAGCCTTGCAATGTTAGCCACGGGAGCCTAATCGGATGTGTACGTATATTACATTCCTTGTTGAAGCTATTTTGTTTGTGAATACTGCGTGCATAATGTATAATCAAATTTCTAGACAGTCTTTTTTTAAGTGGGGAGATGAACCTCTTAAATCATAAGATCTTGAGCCTTTCGGTCTTGCTTTATTTCAGAACTACGTAATAGTTAACATACATAATGAAAGTAGTTTTTCACCTTTGCAAATACTTCTGTGATGTAACTTACTATTCGGGAAACTGGATTAACAATATGGTAATAATTGATTTATGACATAAGCTTAATAGCAGACATATAAGAGAGTGATACGTACAAAATACAATACAATAAATTAAAAATGATATGAATAACATATATCTCAGTGGGGTCACCATGTTAGAAAGGTCTTCTGGAACAGTCATTCATGTGTGTGTTATGTATGTGTCATGTATGGTAACTAGAATTGTTTGGTCTAATTTAAGTAAAGTTATGATTATTATTTAAATTCAACTAATTAGTGATGTAACATGGCGTGTTTGCAGCGTTAAGGTCAGTATTATTTGAAAGTGCTTGTTAACTATTCATGTTATCATACATCCATTTTTAATGTATAAAGCACACTTCAGGGCAAACCTGATACACAGATACATAAAGGAATGTTCCTACATGTTACATTTATCATATGAGAACGGATTTATATTTTTCAAAATCCTATGCTTAATACAAATCCTTCAAATATTACAAAGTTGCTCGTAGCGATATGAACACGCAAGGCTTTCCATTTGCGTCATGGCTGTACTTTTCTATAGGCCTGACATGCATCAACCTATCACCTAATATTACCACTTTAGCCAAACATGAATTCCAATAAGTCATTAAAAATTACGTGTTAACTTTGACGCGTTATTATTTGCATCGACTATGCGCATCGTGTCGCCACAATAAGCTGTCTGGCTGTAATAATCCTTACTGCATGCAGTCACGTTCATAGCATCGTCACTCCACGTTCTTAGACGGATAAAAGACATAGCAGGGTTTGAAAGCCAAATGGGTCAAATTTAAAGTATGTATACCACGAAATATATACTTCAACAAACATCTTGATATTCATATTCATGGACTGATATGTTTGTATTCTTTTAATTCACTCACAATTTCCTTATCTTAAAGTCCATTCCTGTTTGGTCAGCTATGTTGTTTTGATAGGACTACTACAAATGTTACAAATTTATACGATACACCATAACACTGATTGTTAAAGAAAATTACCCTACAATATCTTGATTACTTTTCCTCCAGTTCTATTATTCGAATGTCTGATCAATATCGTGTCAACAACGTTGTGTATAATCTTAGGTTTGGAATATCGACCATTGATGTATTCCGACAAAATACTAACAAGTTATAGACATTACAGTTCAAATATGTACCGCCTTTTTACCAGGTTTTAAGATATTAGGGTGAAGTAACGATGTCAGTAAAAACAGAGCAGTGAAGTATAAACCACACACTTTATGCATTGAGTACATAAATGTGCTGTCTTGAAATAATTGGATGATTCCAAGCTGTTCTGGATAATGTAAAATGACGCAACAGTTCTATTTTACAACAACCTGGACGACGGATTTCAATTACAGTCGCTATAGTCCCTGTGTAAAAGTTAAATGTGATATATATCACAACGAAACAGTTTCCTTAAAAGCAATGTTGTGTACACGGTAGCCGAAAGTGGTAGTACCTATGTTAAGAGAATGATCAAAGAGTAATAATGTTATCTTCTGAGCTGTTGGATAAAATGTGATGTTCCCAGTAAGATAGTACAAGTACACTTTGCACATTTATGGACATGACGGTTTTCAGACATAAACCAAAATCACACGTGGGATAAAATGCAGTATTTCCGGTAAGATATTAAAAGGATGCTCCGTAAGTTTATGATTATGAAGGTCTTTCATAGAGCGAACAGTGGAGCTTAGATAATAACATCTCCATTTCTGGAGTAATGACTACTAGAACGTCAGAGGAAACAAGAAAGATAGTGAAACCCCTAAGGCCTGTCATTGAAAATTATAGTGGCATGGTATATACCTTTCCTGTCATGTCTTTCGATATTATAAAGGCACATGAAAATCTAACCAATCACATTTCCCTTTTTACATTCACTCCTACCTTCTTCCTACTCATACAACCACGCCAGGAACTTTTTTGTGCCTTTTTTTTGCCGCAAGTCAATAGTTGCAAACAATTACCTGCATTGAGTCGTGACTAAGACGGTCGATTTTCTTGTAAAATATAAAGCTCTCTTTGAATCATAGTAGTTTGGAGATCACGGTAGTATGTTATTATTACTATTATTGTTATTGGTGGTGGTGGTGGTGGTGGTGGTGGCCGCAATCTGTGTGATACCCCTTTTTGTCGTTATTGTTTGTTTTTCATGTCAGTGAAGGATACTGTCATGATAATACTAACACATAGCAAGTATACTTAAACCAAAACTCAGTTTAATTCGACTCAGGAGACATTGACTTATACATATGCGCGAGTTTCAACCGAATTTGGCTTATATTTGCATTTGGCCGTCACTTTTATATAACAATAACATCATTGATTTGATGGTGAAATGAACAAATGTTCCTCTATTTGCGCGTGCGTTTTTGTGTTTACATAGAGATTGAACAATACATACATACATACATACATACATACATACATACATACATACATACACACATACATACACACACATGCAAGCATACATACATACATACATACATACATACATACATACATACATACATACATACATACATACATACATACACACTTTTGAACCTGTCTCTACAATTCAAACAGCGACCGTGAATTTCATATTACTCCGGCGGTATACAGGGCAGGGGGAGTTTGCAACAAATGACTCATTGAATTTTTTTCAAAGTTACGATGAACACTAGAACACTGTTAAACCGCCTTAGTTTTATATCGAAAATATTGAATTGTGAATTTATCACTTGTGTTAACAATAATTCCTAAGAAACAATAGATGACAGGTCTGTATGAGAAGCATGGATACACGAAGCATTAGAGTAGCTAATAAGACAGTACATTATATATTAAGATGGCGCAATCAGTATATTGTGCTATCAAAAATCAAAGTAACTTAAAGCTTTGTTGAACTCGGGGGGTTCGTTGAAACATGTGTACGGTGATTAATCATTATTTACTGTGTCACGCTTTCGGTTTTCGCTTCTGATTGATCTACGACACTACAGTTATTTCAAATCATCAATCATAATGTCAGACTTCTTCGATTGTCAAATATACGTTGAACAATGTCACCACCAAATCTTACGAGTATTCATGTAGGAGGGTGATTTTATTTTTACAAGAGCCTGTGATACGACGTTCGGTTCTTATGTTTGATGAGCATGGTAAAAGTTTCGTTCAGATAGTTGTACTAAACACATTGTCGAATGATCGTCATAAAATGTCTAGAAATTCAATTCCTATGCTTTGGCGCGCAATTTTGGACAACATTGATCAAATTTCAACAAAACGCTCCCACATATATCATATTTAGTAAGCTTATGTATTTTCGAAGAAAAGATTTATTTGCAATACGCGTTCAGGCAGAACATCAAAGGGTTGATTAGGAAGATAATAATGTTATTGATATTGCAACAGCCAACGTAATAAAAAGTAAATAAATAAAAAACAACAAAAACAAACAAACAAACAAACAAACAAACAAACAAACAAACAAACACACAGAAACAGAAACAGAAACAGAAACAGAAACAGAATAAAAGATGCAAGGACGAAAGATTCAAAGCCGCAATTGCAATTCATAAAAAAATGTTATTCTAGAATTAGTCTAATCGTACACTGGAATTGTAATAAATTGAATGCATTCTAGAGCTTGTGCGTGATTATTCCATCTAAAGAGGAATCACATGTGCCACTCTACTCAGGAAGCCCGTGGACAAATATTGAGGTAGTCTTGCAGTACTGATATTATTACACGTCGATCTTTTGGCAATTTCTACTTCATTCGAGTCATCATTAGATTTTGTCTTACGGCTAAGTTAAATCGTACTGATTCAGGTTTTTTTTCGAGACTACGTAATGCCTATGTTTTTGTATTTGCGGCACAATTTTGTTTTGCCCTTCAGTTGCTTTCACGTTGTCCAACAGACGTAAATGTATGTAGTTGACTTTGAAAAAACCCATAAGAAATATCATATTTTGACTTGAAAACTGTTGTTCAGATTTTTATTCCAGGGTCAAGCATCGTCAATATCACACCTTCTAAAAAACTTTGAGCACGACGTGTTTACTTTTCTCCTGTTGGCATTATTATCCTTCTTACTCTAATTTGCTGTACAACAGTGATTTTTGCCAGATGCGTCAAACAGTTCTTGTGATTGAGCTCGAGAATAGTTTAGTAGTAGCTTGATGGGCCATTGTCCTTGTGGGTGGTTTCCTGTAAACAACAGCATAATATTCAACACCAGCAAGTCAATTTTAACCAGATGTATAAAACTGAAAGCCTTCCGCAAAGGCAAAAACCATAGATTTTTGATGCTACACACATTTTTGGAAAGTAAAATTCTGAACTATATTTGAAGCTCTCATACTTAAGATATTGCCTAAGTATCAAAAACTCATTAATTATGCAAAAGAACCATTAAGATTATAAACTACATCAACAAATTTTAAAGGATAGGCGCACTTGTTTACCATAAAAGCATGTAGTAAAGTATCTGAATTTAAAGCTTGTCCAATTATCAAAAAATAGTATTTATGCAAATCACACATCACAATTAAAAAATACATAAACACTACATCAAACAGGTGTGCTTTGTTATGGTTTATGTATGTACTAAATTATATATTAATTTGAAAGTTTGCTTTCTTCAGATATAGCCTAATTACCGAAAACAAATAATTATGCAAATTACTCATTAAAAATATAAGAAACTTTATAGGACATGTGCGTTTTGTTATGGTTAACACAAGTACCACTATAAGGCAAGATTATCTCATATCGAGGTCGCCGTATTGCTGAGATTGAGATTGGACAGAGCTTTTAGTGTGTTTGATTGATACTAGTGAAATGTGCTGCTAGTAAAGAACACGACTTTCATAATATCATTTTTCCCTGACCATTCAATCATACATAACTCCTCGATGAAACTTCAGTGAGAGAAATCAACGATATGGTCATGTTTCGGCGGCAGTTATCGAAACGTAATCAGACTAAATCTATCAGGCTGTAAAACTAGATCTATACTCTCTATAGTCTCTCTCTTTTGAGAGGAATATGTTATTGTCAGGATTGTTTGTACAAATCTGTTGACAGTAAAAAATAAACCTGATGTAAAGTGAATCTCCAGCGATGTGTTCAGTTAACAGCTGACGAATTGCAAACATGGCAGCCACGACCGCTTGAATAAAATGTATTTTCTTGTTCTTTCAAAATGTGTACCCTGATTTGACAACTCCTAATTAGAGAAGTATTTCAGTTCAATAAGCAAAGTATTGCATATCTCAGTTTTACCGTCTTTCCTGTCATCATTGGACAATTACGTTTATCGTATAAATGTCAAACTTCATCAATTATGCAAAGTGGGGTATTAATATGTACATTATATGGTATAAATGTTAAGACACTGTGACAGCATGGGTTGTAAGTTCGATGAGTAATTTTTAAGACTGAAGTAAAAAATTCGATTCTGATATGCTGAATTATTCAGTGCAATGCTGAATTTGCGTGTTCATGTTGGACTTGTCAATAGAGCATTATACAGAAGAGAAGTGTCGGCTTCATCATAGTACACCTAACACAGTAAACTTCAGCAAATAAGCAGTGCATCCCTAAAGCTTATTGGATTATAGACAGAATTTGTTGTTGTAGTTTGAATTGTGGATATATTTATTGCCGAGGAGCGATTTGCTTTCATGACGAATAAACATGTTTCCGGTGATAGGTAGGTAGATTAACATGACCAGGTGTGTGTATTTATTAACCAGACGGGCTGATGATCAACTGTTCATTTCTTAATACCATACAGACATACTTATCAGCTGAACCGGACAATACAAACCACTTCAAGTGGATGCATCAAAATAAATCCCCAATTACTCAGATAGTGGTGATCGCGGACGAGTGGTATGTTTTTAACCATCTTCTGTCAACTGTGTTTGGTTACGTAGATGCAAAGCAATAGAAAGGCTTACCATATACCATTTGATATATAACAGCGATGAATTTCAGATTTGAGATAGATTTATCAACAAGACAAAACTTAGAAATAGACTTATCTGCGACATCATATATTATCTGCATATCATGACTAATGCAAAACTGAATAATAAGATAACTATTAATATAAAACAAATTCCCTTTTTTACTTAGTAATTAGATTCATATCACTGAATAATTACAGAGTAGATATGGGAGACCAAGCCCATTAACTGTACGTAGAAGCTGTTTGCTATACTTCTTAAAAGGTATTTGTGATAAAAATTACAATACTTTGACAGATTTATGACATCGATATACCGAATCACTGTGTATACGCTATTTCCAGTGATTTACAATGGCCAGGGGTATGTATATGCAAAAGAGTTTTTAAAAGACAATTAGTCTTTTACAATTTAGTATAATTATGTCATTATACAATTATATGTCATATCAATGTATTTCTTTGTCGTTATTCCCATAGATGAATTGGAAGCTGTAAAATCATAAATTAGGATATAATAAAGGGATTCACTGTTATTTCTCATTAGTTTATTGGTAGTTCGCTCGTGTGTCAGGATTACATGTAATTAGTTCAATTTACTCCATGAGTTTATCATTAGTATCTAAACAGCTAACTTACTAGAGGTTGTATTTATATGAGGAGTGGAGCGTTTCATTTTGAAAATGGAAAAATAGCACATGAAGGGACAGGGAGATAATTTGGGCAACATGACGACAGATATTAATCAAAACTAATTTTAATAAAATTACCATTTTAGTATCTGGAAACTGATTAAGCTACCTCCCTCTCGCTTCAAATCGTGATCCACATACCTTCTGTCACATTTCACATGGTAGCGTTTAAGATTATGATAACTGTTAAAGCCTGAACATAGGGTGGCGTATAATGTGGACTTGGCAGTGAGTATTCTTGATTCGTTTGTGTCTTCTTACATTGGACAATTAAAAAACTAGTTCCCTTGATTTTCAGAAATTATTGATGACACACCTTCCATGAAAACTGGAAACGGTTACTCATACTGTGTTCAAACACAAAATTTACCGCCAGTGCGGCGCCGGCGTAGTTTGTACAGGCACACTTTTCTATTGCCAACGTCATCTTGGCCAGTAGCGTATGTATCTAATTCATGTATTTCATAACAAATCATAATTACTTTAGCTGACAGATCGATTCAGTTCAACAACAATAATTTCATTTTGTAGATACGGTTCATAATGGAAGTAAAGTAACACCTGGGATTTATAAAAAAAAAAACATACAAAAGATTGAATTGCCTAATGAACTTATTTGAATGGTGATGACGTGTATGCGATCCTTCACGAAATGACCAGATGTGTCATTGTGTAGTGTCTTCAAGACGATTGAGAATGCAATACAGCCAATTAAAATGTTAGCTAATTAGCAGTTGTGATCTTTACATAGGCTAATACGTGAGTAATCAGAAAGTTAGGTTCCATTCTTGATATTTCGTTTTACAACATCACCATTGCGCGCGCGTGTGTGTCTCTCTGTGTGTGTGTGTGTGTGTGTGTGTGTGTGTGTGTGTGTGTGTGTGTGTACGTCACAGTGCGTATTCATTATGTCCCTGAAGACATACACTTTTAGGTAAGATCCTCTATTTTATTAACAACCCATCAATGAGCTACCCAGTGTATTAAACGCCCTTACAACACTGTACATGATTTAAATATTAAATGGATTCGTAAATCAAGGCTAGTCTCGAAGGGTTACTTTGTATGTATAAACGGTATGATTCGTGCACATGGCTTACACAACTCAGTACAGATGATTGCTATGTTTACAGAGTGATAGAGAGGCTTGTAAGTGATAATGGTGGAAATATACCGGTTGTAGCATTGCAATGTAGTTTTAGAATTAAGAGACAATTGAAAATTCAAAAATCTTTTACATTTGATCGATCCAATATTTAGTATGATTTCCCATGTTATATAAAGTGTTCATTGAGATGTAGAGAATAATACATTAATCAGATTAGATGATTGATGTAAAAATAGGTCTAAAATGTAGAAGTTGGTCATAAAAATGTCTCGACCATGGATACTGGTATATACGCATTCATAAGCTAGAGAGATCTTTGAGAGAGAGAACGTGAGAAATATGGTCTTGTTGGTGTACTACTGAGATGAGGTCACGTTATAGTCCATTTCAAGTAGCGGTTCGTTCGCTACGTCAGATTTCGCAAAATTAGATTCTTTTTTGACATATTATGTATAGTACACATTCTGAAAGAAGGAACTGATAGATGGTTACATTTAATCAATGACAATCAATACCGACGATATGTCGACATAGAACCCTTTTGTCAATTTAATGATGCTATAACTGAATATGTTCTACTAAATGAAAGTCGCCATTTTCATACTGCATATCATATCTGCTGCATATATTTATCTCGGAAAGCTCCCTCAGTGGTGGCTTTTAGATAAAGGTATTTTGGTGACTTTTAGTTTTTCGAACGGAAACGATACAAAGTCTTGCCAAATCAAGGCCATCACCTTTTCTTTGATCATGAATGGTATTATAGCATGCTAATTTTCTTTGAATTATATCAAAAGCAAAGAAAAGTTGTAATTGTAAGCCCCTAGATTACTAGAACATAGGATGGAAAGAGTCGAATTTCAGCAAAGACAAATATGGTTTTGGGAAGACGAAAAACCCGAACGTTCATCATATTTAAACAAAAGTTCCCCAACAACCTTTACCGCATCCATAGTATGGAGTAAGTAAGTCATGTCTGTTCCAAAAAGGGGTATTAAAATCCCTAGCAACAAAGACCACGCCCATATAGTTCAGCAATATATTTAAATACCAAAGTACTAGTAAAACGTTATGTTTACGAATCTTTGATAGACAATGAGCCTTTTTCGCGTGGTGATATATAACACTAACACCATAACAACGAAAACAACAGCAACTTGAACGACAACATATTTTCATACCATACACTTACTAGGCCTACTGATCGAAAGCGATATACACTACTAGGGACTGGCAACAAAGTACATTTGTACAGAGTGTTTTTAGAAGTTCGGGGCATGAAAAAGATTGCCCCTCCCCCATGACCTTGCTAAAAAAATTACTGCCCCTCCCCTCGTCTATCTTTGGAGTATATGAGATCAAAAATATCACTTAAAAAAATAGACACCCCCACCCCCCAAAAAAAACAAAAAAACAAAACAAAACAAAACAAAACAAACACCAAAACAAACAAACCACTATTAGCGACCCTCTCCCATAAACACCTGCCTCCCTATTGGAAGAGAATGTGTATCGAAGCATGCCCCCTTGCGGTCGGAAGATGGGATATAGCTTAAAATGAGAAATAAAGCAGAAAGAAACAGACTGAGTATATCAGTGGCAGAGCGTATCATTATGGTCGCAGTAGTATGTCGCCCTCTACAGTGTCGATACAGTTAATCTATTATCGAACACGTCAAAATTATGAACAAGTTTTTATTTTTCCATATGTAAATTTATGAGTGTGCAACGCTCAAATATGGACCGTTCCAGACTATTTATTTTGATGATGTCTGCGTATAATGAAACTCTACGAAAAAAAAATATTCTAAAATCAGTTTTAAGGTGACCAATGTCGACACATTCCCAATATCAGTTTCTTGATGAAAAAATTGTACACTGTCACCGATCTTTGCCTTTTCTCTGAAATGCACTGCTGACATGATGATTTTTGATTATTTCTGATATTCATCTGTGCCAGTTATAGGAATGGGCGTTGTTTTGGCATTCCGGTTTATGACAAATTGAATAATAAATCCTCAGTGTAACTATTCAGGATAACGCCATATGGTAGTAGCCTCCTGTGTATCTATATACACAATATCAATTTTCAAATTTTGTCCTGAGTTATGATATGAATTATTATATTAACCCTTTTTTGCACTGCTGTTATAAGCTTAGCCTACGATTTGATCATGATTTTAGTTTTTCTATAGTTGAGCAACGGGTAGCCAACGTGTGAATCTATCATGTATAATATAAACACGTCAACCATCAAATTCAAAGGTCATTAAACATATAACCCTGTACAGAGTTTTCCAGTGACTTGTTTTTTGTAATTAAATTGCCTGCGTCACAGCGAAAAAAAAATGACTAGAACATTCTTTTAAAAAGGAAGATCTGTATATTTGATTTTTTTTCTTTAAAACTTACATATTACTCGCTGAGAAATCCGAAGTTGATCGTATAACTTAAAAACACTTCATCATTTCAGATCATAAGTCTGCTATAATATTAGAACTTGTCAACATCGACCACATGATGCATGATGTATGGCGACGAGCACGACACCGAGCACTGGAGGTCACAATTAACATCCGTCATGAATAACAAACCAAGATGGCGGGCCCGGGCGATAAGAAACTGCTGCGGTCTAAAAGTGGCCTGCGGATGGTTTGCGTAAATGAGAGATTTCGAAGTCCATTTGAATTAGAAGAACCTCCTTGGATTCCGGATAATCAAGTACGTCAAAATCCACATATTTTTTTGACTGTTGTGTGAATTTTACATAAATAGTATGATGTGGCTTGAGTACAAATCTGTGAGATGTTGACAAAAAATTGCAACTGACTCGTTCCAGACACATGAACTTGCACATTCAATAACTATATGTATTACAGTTTCATTATACTCGCCCACTACTCGTTAGTGTTATGCTATAAAGTGTACAACGGTGTAAATGTCATGTGATGTAGTCTGCAGTGGGTGACCGCTCTGAGAAGTGATATTCAACTCGTGAGTAATCATCACAAATACAGTAGTCTAGATAGACAAACTCTGTTCCCTGTACACACACACACCCACATCAAGAGAGCTGGGCTTCCATGAAAAGAGATACGTGTACTTCAAGTTCCGGCAAACACTCCCACATCAAGAGAGATACTTCAGATTCCGATATATCATGTATTTTGGTCAAAAGTAGTCACGTTTTGAGGTTTGGTTACCAACTATATCTTATAAGTAATTATATGTTGGAAGCAACAGTTGACACGATCCAAACTTAAGGACGTGTTATGATGAAAACATGGGGGTGTCTGGAATGAGAATGAATGAGCACATCAGTGGTTTGGAATGGTTGTCCCCCAACAAAGTGCAAAAACAGTTTATAGTTTATTTACCAATTGATGAAATTATAAAAATCAATCTCAAGGCTTACAGTTACATGTATGATGAAGATTAATATCTAGTCTAATTGTATAGATCTTATATGCATGTCTTCAATGACTTTAAAATTGCTTTTCATAGGACTAAGATATACATGTACATCTACTTGAAAACTTGACTAGTATAGTAAGGATGCTGTGTGTGTGTGTTTTTGTATCTTTCAGTGTCACCAGTGTATGGAATGTCATACTCGATTTGATCTAATGAAGAGAAGGGTAAGTGTATTCAAAATGTAGTTTATTATGATTTATTAAGTACCATTTTCAAACATTTTTCTCGTCACCAAACATCCACAATCAGCAAATTGTAAATCTCAGTAAGTAAAAGAAGAAATCTCATTGCCTGACAACCAGCGACTTTCATTCATTTAGATACATGCACTAGTTTGTAAAGTTAGTTTGACAGTGCTTTATAGCAATTGCCAATGTGCTTGTTTTGTGGTAAAATCAACTCTTTACTCTACTTTGTGGTAGTCCTGATACATGTGAAGTAAAACTTCAAGCCAAATTGATTGATGGCTTTTTAAATTAAATCAACTGCTTTAGTTCAATATTAGCTTCATTCATCTCAGGTGATATATGAAATTACAATAACAGTGAAGAACTGAAAATATGTAAAGTTGAATAAAGTTGAGATTTGATAGCTCAAACTATGTGTACTTCCTACATTACACATGTAAACTTGAATATGAAAGGAGTAGATCAATACATGTAGACATGTTACCAGTTCCAAGATGCTTTGCATGTCTCCCCATGCAATGCTGTATGTATTTTGTATGTACAGTGGGATGGTTGTCATGTCTTTCCCTGTCATTGGTGACATTTAGTCTTTATTCTGTGAAATCACTCAGAGGTCAACATCATTTAGTGACATCATCGCACACAATTCATCTTGGAACTGGAAAATCTACCATGAATTATATCCTGCTGCTATTTCCTTGTGAAAACCCCACTTTGCTCTGACTTACATTATAAGGGTCAAACAGACAAGGCAATTGGAAAGCAGCCAAAGACGTCACTTCAGTTTCACTTCAAACTACATTTCCTGTAAATTCTAATAATCAGAAGACACTGCAGTGTATGACTATTCACAAAAAAACTTGAGATGTCTACCTTGGGGTTTATTTTTTGCGTATTGTTTTATTTCAGCATCACTGTCGACGATGTGGAAAGTGTTTTTGTAATGATTGTTGTCGAGATAGTATAGCATTGCCTAGGATGTCCTTTGTAGATCCTGTCAGAGTGTGTACCAATTGTGTTGTCATCACAAGGAAAGAGAATGAATTTTACGACAAACATCTCAAAGTGTTAATGAATGGTAGGCAGATTTTGTGTTAAAGTTATATAATCTTGTCGTCTATCATTTTGTCAAGTTATATGTAGACAATTTAAATAAACTAAGTGTATGAATAGACAGTAGATGTTGGACAGAGCTATGAAAAGGTTGGTCCTCAAAAAAGAAGAATGATCCTATCATGGAAGTATCACCCACATGATCCTATCTATTCCTTATGGTGCCATTGACAAGATAACACTCTGAGAATGTGTTATTCAAACATTGGCTTTAGACTTGTGTTGCTCATTAGGTTTAATTTTGAAAAATTATTTCACCAGATTGAAGAAATTTAGGGAGAGTTGTGTCATGAGAAATGTAGAATTGGGTAGATCCACCCTTATTGGGGGAACTTGCTACAAATGATATTGGAGAATGAAAACATCAGTATGGATAATTCACACGATTATAGAATGACCAAATATTTCTTCTTTTTTCTTGTGATATTTATAGGTGCAAATTTTCTTGTAGTAGATGACAGTATAGATGAGAATGAGAATGAAAGTTTTACATGTAAACTGACACAAGACCACAGGTAGGTTATCTAAAATGATTTTTTGACAGGCACATTTACATAAAGCAATTATATTCATATTGTTTCTTTATACTAAATGTAAAATGATGTAGAAATGTCTATCGGTGCATTTACATGACTTCAACCCCTGGCTAGGTTTTTTGTAGTATGGAACCCTAATGTGCGCATATGTGAGTCAAATTGATTGCTGTACTTAAGAAAATTCATTGTTTGAATTGGCACGGATATGATGTGTATTGTTTACCTAGAAAATATCCTTTCAATACTACAGTAAGTACTGACGTCAATTCCATTGAAATATTAAATTATTATTTTCATATATCAATTTATGGCATTTATTTGTTTACTCAGACATATTGCATTTGATGGCGGTGAAAATGCCAAGCATCCACCAGTGCAGTTAGATCTGGTAGTGTCAGCTCAGATCATGACATCTGGAGATGAAACACAAGGTACAGTACTTCATAGATTAGATGCTCATATACTATGTTATAGCCCATCATACTCAGTAAAGTAGCCATCTGATTTGAAGTGAAAATTCTAGTTGTTTACCCAAGGGAGTGATCGTAACAAAGCCTGACATTGTTATTTGATGTGTATTTGAAGCTTACATAGAATAGTAGAGTAAGAGCCATATGTTGTCAAATGTGTTGAGTTGGTAAAATCAACCTGAGCTCCCCAGGGAAATATGTTACTGACCACTCTGTAACTGAGGTTTCCAAAAAAAACTGAATGTTGGCTTTCCACACTTATGTCAGCTGGTGAAATTTTCTATACCCTGGGTGAAAATATTGATTTACTTGTGACTAGTGTTTATAGAGGAGATTACTAACAAAATGATGTTGATACAGAGAAGACAAAATGTTGAAAACAATATGTAAATTAGATGCAAACACAATTCCAGTATTTTTTTTTTTTTTGTAGTTCTGCCTCACCTGTTTCTAGATTGAAAGCATTGCCAATAATTTCCACATAGGTCAGGTTCAAGCTAAGTGGAAAAGCACTTTTGCAAAATTAGTAAAATTAAATTTACCACAAAGTTGTTGATTATAGCACAGTATACTTTAGGGGCAGTCATTGTAGTGAAATTGAGTCAAAAGTAAATTTTCAGTGTTGAGAAGTGAAAATATTGATTAGTAAAAGAACCAGCAAAGAATAAGAAAGTAAATCATGAAGGTTGATCTCCCAATGTAAGCAAAGAAACACATAAATGAATTATGTTTCTTACTATTGGCATAACATATGTATTTATGTATGTATAAATAAGGACATTAGTTTTATAAATCTGATGACAATTCATCATTGTGGTACCTTTTTTTTGAATTTTTTAATACTGTGTCACTGTTCTCAATGTATTTTGCAATCATTTTTATTGTCTATTTTCAATACATTTCCCCAATATTTTACAATATACTACATCACTCATGATGGGAAAATGTTGGTGAGTTGGTGTTATTGCAGTGTTTTGTTACTGATTATTTGTGAATATGCATATGTACATCTGCACTAGGCAATGTTGACTTCATTGTAGGCCTAATAAGTTGCCGAATTTCCATGATATATATGTTATAACAATTTACTTACAAAATGCATGTTTCTTTAGAAAGACCAAGTTTTTTTTTAATTATGAATACTGTACAATTTTTTTTCTGAATTTTTTATGTTTGTTTTTCTTTCTCCAAGTAATCCATTGTGTGTTGTGTTGACTCTGTATTTTTCCAGTGGCATGCTGTGCTGTGTTTTTCTTTTTCTTTTTTGTAACCCAAAATGCAACATTGACTAAAATTATTTGAATGACATTTAAATGCAATCAGTATACCCGATCTGTCATTAGATGTATTTTTATTGTGACTTTCATTCATTGTGTAATGTAGTTTGTAAATACACTGCATTGTGGATGGCTTGAAATTTGTCTTATTTCTCCTTTACATGTAAGTGTGATTACAACTGCTAACAGAAGTCAGATATCACTAGTTACAAGTAGTAAATGTTGCAACTATAGTGCACAGTCATCAGGAGTTTCCTTTGTAATGTAACACTATGTCTGACTGGAACTTATGCTATTATCTGTGTAGGATCTGTCGTGCCCGCAGGATTGTCAGTTAAATACAAGCAGCAAGGACAAGTTAGACAAGTCAAATTGAACGTATCTGAAAGCCACAACAAGAAGCAGAGTATGGCATGGATTGCTTCCATGCAGAAGGTGAGACATTTTGGTTGCATTCTTCACTTTTTTATGTTTGTAGTTAAGAAATTACAAGTTGAATCACGTTCCTGCTTATTGAGCCATCCGAATACAATAATATCAAAATGGAAAATATTGATGACAACTTTAAGCAAATTACATAAATTCTAAGTAAAAGACATGGCACTGAGAAGATTTAGTGTTTTATTTTGTAACTCCTAATTGTTCTCGTTCTGTCTGTTTCTGATATTAATGTGTGTGTCAGTGTATTTTTAATGTAAATATTGAATATATTTTCCTTTCTCGACATTTTGTAAGAAGAGCCTATGGCTAAACAATTATCAAGTTTAAAAAAAGTCAATAATAATAAGTATTCAAAAGAATATTGTCTGGATTTCCTGTGTACTAGTACACTAGGCAAGCATCATGTATAAGTTGATGGCTAGCTGTTTAATTAACTTATTAATTATCTTGTGCTATGCTGGCTGACTAACAGGTATTTATAAATCAAATTGAAATTGAAAAATATATGACATGTATAGTATATATGTATGATATTGTAGCATCTGACAACCGACAAGACAGAAAATCATCTTGGAATGCAAATGTTTATGAAGGCTTGTCATTAATATAAATCATTGCGTCAGTGCAATAAGGTCATAGCATATAATAACATATAAATTATATGTCAGTTATGGCCGTATTGCACTGAAATGACAAAATATGCCTTGTTTTAGTTATAATGCTGTATAGGGTTATATTACTACTCTACCCATTAAAGCAACTTATGTTTAGGTAGTGAATGTTGTTTTTCCATTCAAAGTAAGTATTTGTTATTTGTCCATTTCAGGCCATAAAACTGGTGTTTGATTCCAGAGGAGAGAGTGGAAAGTAAACACCTTTAATACAAGTCAGAAGTCTTGTGCAGAGTATGAAATATGAGAACAACATCTCTAAAAATTAACGTTATAACCTGCCCCATACCTAGGTGTCAGTAGGTTACAAGAAGTAAGCGGAGTAGTCTAGATCTCAAATCTAGTGCAATGGAGTACAAACATGTACATGATGTCTCACAGTTTTTTTCCCATATATATATATCTATATCTATATCACTACCTTTATTTTATTATCCATACATATATAGCTGTATTTTACATCTTTACAACTCATATTCTGGTGAAAGAATTGATTCAGAAGTTATAATTGTATCTTTTGTGTCTATTAAGTATTAATTTTATGTGTATTCATGAGGTTTTCCACTGTTTTGTGTTTTCAGCATTTAGATTTTATGCTGTCACGCTGCAATAAGTATGTCTATACAATATATTTGTCCGCACTGCCATTTTTTGTGTTGGAAACTCTGTTAGCCTTCTCCAAGCTCATTACGAAGATATCTGTATCAATCTCAATAACGCAGTTTCAAGTGAAATTAAAGATGTGAACATAGGGTGCAATTTTTGAAATCGAATTTAGTCATTGGCTATCTCTTTACAAAAGGGAAACTATCACTAAGTTAACAAGGCCGGGGCTTGGAATGATCATTTTTGGTCAAACTATTATGATAGTGCAGTCACTTTTGTTGTGGCAGCTCCTTTGATGCCAGAGCAATATATACAAGCATGACATGCTAAAGGGTTAGTGGGACAAAAAAGCCTGCAACTTAAATCCACATATAGATGATTTCTGAGTATTATAATAGTGATAACTTGAAACCATGCTTTTAGTTTTATTAGATGCGCATTAAGAAAAGTTCATTTGTACTGTAGCGGCCACTAGTCATTTAACACACAGTACATATAAATAAGTATTTTTAGTAATTATGATATGTTGTACTCGTGGAACTGTAAACCACAAGGTGATATTACATATATTTAAGACCAAAGATTACAAAATATGGTTCATGTTGGTGTTATACAGTAATAATAATAATAAATATAAGTTTATTTCACCAAGAATAAATGTACATGTACATGATTGGTGAGGACCAGAGAGGTAGTTCTAGTGGAACTAATCGAGTCTCTGGCCCTGAATACATACACTTGTTAAATGAAAGCAGTAAATTTTGCCATCTTATATACATTAGATATACATTAAATATATTTACAGTGTCAACAAAGACTGAAACTTACATTAGAAAGAAAAAAATAGTTGAGTGGAGGAGTGAACAAAGAACAACAATATTTAGACCAAAATTTGATGACCAAGCATACACTGCCGAATCCTTGTTAAAGTCAGCTAGTAGCATTTATGATCTTTGGAAACACTATGTGTGTATCTACAGGGGCTTGGACTTCATTCATCTGGTACAGTAGTCATTAATTTAATTTGCAAGTTCATGAAAATATGTTCTCTTGGGTAAACAAATACATAAAGTATGTACTACTAGTAGTGTAATCCAGATGTGACTAAGTCTTCAGTAAACAATATAAAGACAATGTTTGTGTACAAGTTGGCAGTAGCAGTTGACCAGACACAGTGTAGACTTTTGTAAACATTGCACCAAATAGTACCAGTTTGTCATAAAAAAAAACCAATCACATCGCAAAGATACTCATAGAGGGGAAAATTTACCAGAGGGATACAAAGTCTTCTTACAAAGAAGGCATTCTCCATCATCAAAACAGATGACAACTGTCCGTTTAATATCAATATATGCCATGTTGTTCCAGCATCCTTATTGTGCTAACAAATTTAATTGTCCCACTGTTTATAGGGCTTTCCTTGAGAATTGGACATGAAAGAATTTGACTAATCTAATTATACCATAACAGTGTTAGAGATGCTTGATGGTCACTGTGAAACAGTTTTCATGAAGTTATGTATGCTTTCCACCTGTGAAAATTACTAATTGACTTGGCCACTGTGGCTTGCATGATATAAGATAGACCATTTTATTGTTGAAGTATCTATCAAACAATATAGGTAAACCACAGCATTGCCATCTCCTTAAAAAGTATAATTACGTGGTAGGTTGATACATGTAATTTGCATTTCGCTTGTAAATCGTGATGGTGTTTCAGTATTTCAAAATAGGAGAGTGAGGGTTAGGGAGGTGGGGGTGGGGGTGAGTTATGCTAAGCAAAGGAATAAAGTATGTTCCATGGGCAAGTGTTATGGTAATCAACTGCAATACATAGGAATCTTTGCCATCATATATATATTCAACTGTGCTTTAAGTGTTGTGACATCTTGTCCCATGAGATAATATACTGCATGGCAAGCAGTTATCGTAAGAAAGAATGTGAGAATAAATGTTTGATATTCAGCATTATATTTGTGAGTACCATATGCATCTATTGTTATAATGCAATAGTATAGAGGGAGACTGCTGCAAAGCCTTCTTCGGAAACCGTGGCAAATCCTATATAACAAAAGGGGAGCAAAGTGTGTAAAAACTTTCTTGTATACCTATCTATAGTATTGTACTTATCAAAAGGGATGGGGTGGGGGGGGGGGGGACAGAAATCAGTTACCTATATCAAATGATAGCTATTATCTTGTCATCACATTTAACAACAACATTACATGCATGTATATCTATTCCTGCATGTTTCAACTTCTGGCTATTCAATAAATTAAAACTAAGGTATATGAGTAATTTGTTGAATTAATGTAAACATTACCAGTTATATTTTATCTCTATCATTTGCCTACCTGTTACAGCATTTTATTCTGCACTGGGGTCAAATGATAATGCACTTGGGGGGAAAAGGTTGGAAAATCACCTTGACAGTGTAGATTTTGTTTTCCATGACAAGGTGACAATGTTTAGCATCTTTACAACTATGTCATGTGATGTCTTTTTATGTGAAAGTCGACCTTTTCCTTTGAAATAGTTACCAGTAGCAGTCAAACTAGTACAATGTGTACAAAAGCAGTCACCAGATTTTGCTTGAATCAGTTGAGGCCTTTATGACTTTTTCTTTATTATAGTACAGGTATGTAGAATAGAAATCTGTGTTAAAGTTGTGTTTATTGTATACTATACTATATTTTATTGTAGCTTATTTTAATATAGGTAAGTAGAGGCTTTGGTTTGGATGGCTGTATGCTGACATAGTTGATCATCATTGCTTCCATAGTCAACAGGCAGATGCAGTTGTGTAAACATATTTTATTGTTGATTTCGTCTTATAGTTGTCCTTATGTTTATTATCTTCTTGGTTGATTTCGTGTATTTAATAACGACAAGACATAACGTCTGTGAAAATCGGATATGATATACATGGAAAGCATATGTATGGAATATATGCATGTATGCTACTATTAGTGAAAGAAAAAAGTCTAAATACTTGTGTGTTTCTGAGTCTTTCCAGTAGCATAAGTTATTGATACTGAGAAAGTACAGTGTAGGTGCAAATCAAAGTCTAAAAGGAAAGAAGGAGATATTATTTTAAGCTAAGCATTACCTTGAGAGTGGAAAGTATTTTCTTGGTGCAACAAATCTTGTCATTCATATCATATGGCAGCCAACACACTCAATTTTGTGTAACAAGTCTTTATTTTTGTGTGTGCTATTTTAGTCAATTAAAAATGTGTATTTCACATTTCTTTTGAAATTTTGGTCACACTATTCTGTGGCCAGAAAAAATTACTTATGATGAAAAAATTGCAGAAAATATGTTTGGTGAGAGGCAAAACATAGAGTTTAATATTACCAAAGACAACAACACTTGCCATTCAGCCACAATATGTCAAAATGAAATGTTTTTCTTTAAAGTGTGCTACATTGATATAATGATTAAACAGTTTCCTCATGTTTGCACAAGTGCAAATAGTTCAAAGTGGCAATAGACAGAAGTGCATACCCTTTAGTTTCTTTTGTTGTGATAGCCATTTAATAGAGTGAGTGGTGCAGTCAGTTATATTTACATACACATATATATAGAATTTCATTCTGAAATAAACAATGGTGATATTAGTGATTTCTAAAAGCAGTTTAAAAACCAACTGCCGAGTACGAAGTTTAGCACAAAGTTTATTATTTGTAACAGTGTCATTGTTTTCCTACAGTGTGATGGAAACGTCTTGCCAATAACATTTATTTGAGGCTTTAGAGTTTATATACCTGTTTGTCAGTTAAGCCAACAGCTGACTGAATTGAATATTGGTTATATTTGATGCAGTATACTGCAATGCTTCCATATTGACAGATTGTGCTGCTGCTGTGTGTGTGTGAACCCTAGGAGAGGTGCAAATTACCAAAGGCCAAGCTTTCGTGGTTATTTTTCTGACATTCGCTTGTGACTTTGTTGAAGTTTCCACATGTTTATTAAACTAATTATATTAAGAATTATAAGACATATTATATGATATTGTATTTTTCCCCTTAAATTTAAATAACAATTTAGTCATAAAGATACTATTATTGTTTCAAACATTGTGCCTGTGTTTTGTCTTTATATTGTGTGACCATCAGTGTAAACAGCTGTACATATTTCCAGACAATAGCAGGTGAATTTGTCATGTTCATATATGTTTCTTGGTACATATCATTGTCCAAATCGGATTATCTGTAAGGTATTCCACGATATGACACTTTTTAGTCCCAACCGGACAAAGTCCGGACGGGACTTATGGATTGGGTTCTGTCTGTCGGTCCTTTTCTTGGAGATGCCTGGACCGATTATTTTCAAACTAAGGCATACATATGCACGTCAATTTGTTTCATGATACGATCCAATATGGCCGCCTAGCAGCCATTTTGTTTGCGAATTTTCCCTGTCCAAAGCCATAACTCAGACATGCTTGAACAGATCTCATTCAAAGTTGGTATTAGGACAATGTTCTATGACATACATGTGCATATTCATTGTTGTCATGATACAATCCAATATGGCTTCCTGGCAGCCATTTTGTTTGCGAATTTTCCATGTACAAAGCCATAACTCAGACATGCTTGTGCCATGTCCAACGAGCAGACACAACATATCTAAGTCTGTTTGATTTAGGTTCACAAGTGTTGTTGCGTGATCAGAGTAGTGATATCAAAAACAACCATACGAGGCCAAACAACATTAACCAGGATTGAAAATGACAACATAAACTGCCAGTTCCTTAAAACCCAATCATAGCGGGGACTATGTCATTTTCGATGACTTGTTCAGTAACTTTTTAAATCTGTTAAAAACTATTTCGTGGATAAAGAGGTTAAATTGCACACATGAAATTTTCAGCTAATTAGTTTTTTGAATAATGTATATATTTTGATCTCTATATCCGTATCTAAAATTAATCTTGCATTCACTTCATCCTCATAATAGGTAACTGGCAATATTTGGCTCAGTAATAAACATGACGAGTCTCTGAGTGCACTGTTTCAGGAAATAACTATAATTCATGGAGAGCAATTTCCTTGGCAAAAACAGTATGCACGTTATTTCATCACTCAACATATCAGGGAACTTGAATACAATATAGCTCACTGTATATCAATCTATGTGTGTCTAAGGATGACCATTTGTCGTCTGTTTGTACATTAACCAAGAAGTAGGCTCATTGAAACCTTGATGTTCAATAATAAGCCGTTCTCTATAAACATATTTATACGTTGCATTTAGAGTGAGTGAAATTGTTCTAAATTCGACTTTAAACTACATTCTTGGGGGGGGGGGGGGGGGGGTATAGGGGAATATTTTCCAATACCCTCTCATCAGCCCTCCTCACTCTTTTGTAAATGCAACCTTTCAGATTATAAATACACATATTTCATACTGAAACAACATACTTTACTACATTACGACATCTAGGAATACAAATAAATATTTGACTATCACTCGATACTGTTATGTTATGATATTTTGAAATAACAACTGCAGTACACCAATAACAACAGTCGCCAAGATCTCATGTAGGAAAGAATGATTTTAATGGTAATTTTACAATCTATGCTCATAGTCCACCTGGATTGACATGTAGTAACGATGATAAATGTTGAGATGAAAATGACTCTTATAACATAGAGTCATGTTAACAGTCGTTGATTCACTTACTGTGAACTATTTGCTATGAAATATATGTATACCAATGCCCACAAACATTGCTCTACTGGGAGTTTGTACTCAGTCCTGGGTAAAGGAAAACAGAATATTAAGCCAATCTATGAAAATCTTATAAAAATTTCTTCTTCATATCATATATCTTTTCCAAATCTCCCAAATTTCTAATCACTTTTCTGGAAACTTTAAGAGGACACTCACAAGTTCCTGCAAAATTCGGGTTTGAGACTAATTCTTCAATGGAGACTTGTGAAGGAGAGAAATTGGTGAAACACATTCTGAAACTTAATATAAACTAAATATATGTACGTTTATGTCCATATATTGAATAAAATTCACTTGTTTTGCTCTTGACTGTAGAAATAGCTAAATGTTTTATAATATCCTGAAGTAATCATGTCATATAATTGACATAATTCAATTTCCGTAAAGAACTGCAAATTATAGGAAAAATTGATGGGTACATACGGTCTATATTGTAATTATCTTGTTTTACACTCATTAATAGGTCAACAGATAATCAGTATAATAAGAGAATGTGCCTAATTATGAAATCCGAAACACTATTACTGGAAAAGACAATTATTTGCAACCAACTATAGATTACCAGAAATTGCCAACATGGACAAGAATTTTCATTTTCACATTTCCACACAATTGCTCGATTTTTTCATAGTTTGGTTCAAAGGAGAACGGTGCAATTAACATTTAGTAGTCTTTTCTGGAACACATCATCGTATATTAGTTGATGATCTCGAAATTCATTGACTTCATTTGCTTTTCATGTATTTATGTATACAACAAAATTATATTAGTTTCTTTTATAAAATGCTTTTAGTTCTACTGATCTTCGCCCCAAAACTTTTATTTCTTGTATACACAAACATTATTATTGGTGTCCATATCACTTTTACTGAATGGCAGCCATGTTTGTTGTTAAAACCATTATTTACTGCATAACTCTTAAAAATGAATGTAATACACAGAGACTCCATTTAAGTGTCTACCTCATATTATCGGATAGAAACCTTCTTTTTAGACCTTGACCTTCAAGGCCACTTGTCAAAATTTAGCCAATTCCTGACTATCACAGTCACATTGTAGTATTTACATATTGCCAATTTCTTTTATTTACTTTGTTTAAGTAATATTGAAGAAAGGAAGTATACACAAACATTATTTTTGGTGCTCATGTAATATTTACTGAATGGCAGCCATATTTGTATCAAACAATCACCATATTACTGCATAACTGAACAATTTCAATGCATAGACTCTATTCAGATGTCTAACCCCATATAATCACAACCAAGCTTTCGTGTATTAGTGACCTTTAACCTTGACTTTGATGTACCGGATACACCATCCAAATTTAGCTGTTGCTTACATATTTCAGACAATTTGTAGCAATTATGTGTCGCTAATGTCTTTTAGATCATGTCTGTAGATAATGCAGAACCAGATAAACATACACATGTATTATTCTTGGCACTCATATAACTTTTGACACAATGTCAGCCATATTTGTAGTGAACAATCTGATTTACCACATAACTCAAAAAGCGTTAATACATAGAGACTACATTCAAGTGTCTACCCCCATATTGCCAGGTTTGAACTTTCGTTTTAAACATTGACCTTTGGCCTTGACTCTAATCTTCAAGTTCAATTATCGAAATTCAGCAATTTTCTGCATTGTCAGACACTTTGCAATATTTATTTGTTGTCACCACTTTCTATTAAATCATGTCTCCATTCAGTCACATAGATGTAAGCTATTTGGTAAACTATTTGTGTGTCTTCCATGATGACACTTTAATAAAATTAACAATAACTGCCAATAATTTGATATTTAGAACATTTTATCCAGAGATACAATCAACAGAATTGTATTGATGATAGAATACGCTTTCATACATGTATCATGTTGACTTTTAAGGAAAGACAGAAATTCTGTGCTTGTCCCATTTCATTCTTTCGAACCTTCAAGGGAATTCGAATAAATGCACTTTTTTTATATAAAATGTATCTAAAAGTCTGCCGGTACTTCAGGAAGATTCTCTGATGAAAAAAAATATGGAGAAAAGGATTATTTATTATATATTAGACATATATAAGACATTATTCAACAAATCAGATGTGAATTCCCTTTCACTTACAACGTATAGTCGAACAGTTGTAATGTAATAGTTAACATAATTAACATATACAAATTAATCCTGTTGTGGTGGACATATATACGGAGTAGGATGCAAATCGAAGAGACATGATGCAAATTGCTGTTCTCTGTACAGTCTGAACAAATCATGCTCACAGAATCATCACAAATACATGCCCACTTAAAATCACAACATTTTATAATCTATCATTGCAAAACAATACATAAAGAAGTGTTACATACTCATGTACTCTATCTCCAGAGCGAGCTCATCCAAATTACAGTAGCAGGTTCCATCACTACGACATATGTCTTCCAACCAAACACAGCCATCCGGATGTTCAGCACATTTGATTGAGTAACCATCACACCCTATAAAGAAAATACCCATTTCCGTGAGCCCTGTTATTCAAACATTTATTGTATACATGTTCACAGACATACGGAATCACAGACAGACAGACAGACAGACAGACAGACAGACACACAGACTGACACACACACATCACTAAAACATAACCTTTTCTTACAGAAGGTACTAAGGGTATTAATTTAAGGATTGCGATTATACAATTCATGCCTTACATTCACAAATAAACCCAATCGTGTTTTCAGTATAAAGTTATCGTTCCAATCATACCCATCACATGCAAGTAGATACGATAAATAAGATTGGTGAGGTATTATTAGACTTACACTCAAGATTCATCGCGGCACCTGTGTTCATAAGTACTGACATCAGCTGTTCTATTGGTAGTCCAATACTTGGGATGCCTGAGTATAAAGTCATACTTTGTTATTATTATTATTATTAGTAGTAGTAGTAGTAGTAGTAGTAGTAGTAGTAGTAGTATTATAGACTTTAATTCGGACAACAACGTCCATATAAATATATGTTACAGAAAAGCTACATGACTGATGTTCTTAAACATAACCTTTTCTTACAGAAGGTACTAAGGCTGTTATATATAGATAATGGTGTGGATTATGCTTGCCGATCTATCAGGCAGATAAACTTGATATGGAAATGTGTAAAAGGCAGGCTTTTAAAATGAATTGCATTGCCATCGAGGAATATATCAAAATCGCAGTTCCGGTGCTCTTATTGAGATAAATCTTTGATATTGCATTATGTAATGCATAAGAAGACATCTTACCTCCTTCATCGAGAACATACTCGATAAATTCCTTCATGTAACAGAAATTGAAATAATCTTCACCTTCCCCGCAACGACTTGTACAAACTTTGTCCAAACAGTCAGCCAACGGATCACATTCTGGGAGTATATCGTGGCAAGTACCATAAGGCTGGCCATCTGGTGTTCCAGCAAACAGTGCGGCACAGGTGACACCAAATCCTCCTCCATCTACTGAACAAACTAGTATAAAGGAATAGTACGAAATATCCCATCATTAACCGTAGTAGTTATTAATTACATAATGTAGAAATTTGAAAAAAAAGTATATAAAAGAAACAATGTAATATTAGTAATAAAATTAATAATAGTAAGTATTACGTATACCCTCCCTGAAAACGAATTTGTAAAATCTGACCCCATCCCACTTGTAAATTTGAAGTCCATTTATTACAGTACGTGTGCAATGTACTATACATGTATGTACACGTTAGGGAAGTACCCATGTCGTCTGATGTACTGTGATGTGTCGGACCTCAGCAGGAGAGACTGAAATAACAACTTTCGACGCGTATAAAGTTGGCGTCAGATTCAGATTCAGATTCAGGTAGCGTTATGAACGTTATATTGAGTGTCAGATGGCCACTGATCCGAAGACACCGGGCGGACTCAAACCTGAAATAATACCGTTGAGACTACAGGGAAGGATTCTGCTTCACTGCCGTCGGGTATATTCGGATCTGAGGCTAAAGTAATGTGTTCAGTTCCTGAACACATGTTAAAACACTTAATTGTAACAGATTTTGAACGCAGTAGTGTTCAATATAAATACTAGAACGCATGTGTTCAGATTTAGAACACAGTGTTTTTATTTTGAACGCATAACATATGTTCAAAATCGTATAAACCAAAACACTATTGACGCATCAGAACACTGTAACAGTTTTTGAACACAAAGTAAGTGTTCAGAACAAGCAAATAGAACACATGCATTCTAGATCTGAACACTAGTGTTTTATGTTTGGACACACACGAAGCTAAACTGAACACATGGGACGCGTCCGAAGCGTCAAAATCTTTAGAGTGTATCTGACGCTCAATATGACGCTACCTGAATCTGAATCTAACGCCAACTTTATACTCGTCAACTTTCGTTCAGTCCCCTTCCCTGTGTGATTGTTTGTAGTCTAATTGTTATAGAGCAGTTTCAAAAGGTCCTGAGGAACTTTTTAGCGACTTTGAATTTGCAGAAGTGTTCTAACGTTATGAACACCTATAATATGACATAGATAATCACTTCAAGAACCATGTTTATAACTTACTTGGCAAATCCAGTACTTCATAAAGTTCATAATCTCCAACACCAATGTATGGAACCTAATTTTTTGCAAAATAATGAAATAAGTAAAAATGTTGAATTTTCCTTGACGTTATTTCAAACATTGGAGAAGATTATTCGTAAAATTCTGTCAGTTTGTTTGTTTGTTTGTTTGTTTGTGTGTGTGTGTGTGTGTGTGTGTGTGTGTGTGTGTGTGTGTGTGTGATTAGCTCTCTAGCTAACTTTAAAAAAATCACTGTAATAATGTAGCATGCACATAACAATATAGTACATAAGATGATCAGGATTTCGAACTAAAACAGTAGATTTTAGACATTTTTGTTGACTATGCCACTTTTATCTGTGAATTGGAATATATTATACTGTTGAATGGAAATCATTATTATTGTTCATGTGACTGCATCAAAATCATTTCGAAATACAAAATAAGATTTAGCTGTTTTTTTCATAAGCAATGGTAAAAGAGGGATCAAATACACTCACGTCTCTGCCGTAAGAAGTATTAGTACATAACAAGAATAGCACGGTAACCATAAATGTTGTTCTGTACATCATTATCTTCATCTTGAGTTTGTCCAACGAGGTAAGGGAGCAGTTAAGAGTAAAAGGCTACTAAAACTTCAATATCTGCGCACGGAATTCCCCAACTGTAATAAATAGAGCTTTTATATAGCACTCTTGCCAATTTGACCTCTGACTCATGTCATTTAATATGTTTAATCATTTGTAATATCCGAAACCATGTACAAGTACACCTTTATCTTGTTTCTAATTTCCGATCAAGTAGATAACTGCTGATGGTATACTTAGCAACGATCTCCATTTACACTCATCAAAAAGATACGAGGTGTCATTATAAGAAGCCAAAATTCTGGGTACCTCATATGTCTTTCACAAGAAACCATCCCACCCATTCCCCAATGCACTTAACACTTATTACTATTCGGAAGTTGTATGGTTATTTGCAACAAAGTTATCACAAATGTATCATTTTTTTTAATTTTCACTTCTGGGTCAGGTAGTATATTTCTTTTCTTATGATTACTCAGAGAAATGCTGATTAATTGGAAATACAACAGAAATAATGTGGCGAACGGCCTTAATTTTTGTTCAGACCACCGGTCATTTCATATAGCATGGACGCCTATAATTCCAAAGCTTAAGATATGTTTTCTTATTAATTCATGACTGTCCCAAGGTCATCAGGTTGGGTCGTAATGTGAAAGAACCTTCACTAATTACGGGGGGGGGGACTTTTTTACAAATCGATTCTCAGGGATGGGCCATATTCTAGAAAATGGTTATGGGGGTGGGTCACATTTTACTTTTGACTAACTATGCCGTCTAAGTTAACATTATTTTGTGATTTTGGCATCCCATCGCTATCACCGGTTCTGCATCCCACTGCTGCGAAATCAGATAGGATCCATGGGACATTATGTTACCTTAAAGGGCCTTATGTTTAGTATCCTTGTAACCATGGTAATGAACAGCCCAAATTTACCTTAAATTATGACTCTATGCATACACTGTATGCAAACTCAATGAAATATAGCCGGTATGTGCACACTTAGTTACTAAATTAATATTAATTTCACTGTTGACACTGTGCTTTGCATTGTTAATAGCTATTGATATGATGTGCTCAAAACATGTTTCACTTTTACTGTAGCATCCATGTAACCATGGAAATGAACAGCTCAAATGCACACACACACACACACACACACACACACACACACACACACACACACACACACACACACACACACACTGTATGCAAACTCCATGCAATATAGCCGGCAGCCTTTTGTTGCACAGTTGCGTTGCCATTTCTCATACGAGTGTCTGTGGTCGCGGTGAACGAAATAATTATGCAAAGGCCTTGTTGTTGGAACACTTGTATGTGTTCATTGGTAACAAACGATTTTGAAGCCTTCAGTATTTACAAGGAGGGAGTGGGGGCGGGGGCGGGATCACTCGGGGAGGACGATATTTTAGAAAATGGGACTAGGAGGAGGGTCACTTTTACTTTAACTCATTGTATTGCCTAACATTCCATTATTTTGTTATTTTGTCATTCCATCGCCGCCACCGGTTAGGGTTAGGGTTAGGTACCCATGATATCAGTCTTTATCAATCAAATTGCCGCTGACGATCAAGGTAATGAATTAGTTGTCGGTTGTGGTGTGAGGAGAGTGGTGGGTCTTACAGGTGTAAAACGGGAACAGTTGGGTACGATACTACAGATTATGTTGTGGAGATCATGACCTCGGTCCCAACAATGTCGGGAGTGTGCTCATGTCAATCTATTCGTTGGGAGTTGTGGCTTTCAGCTCATTTAATGCGATCCAAACACATATATTTATTAATGCAATGCCTTCAAATA
This sequence comes from Glandiceps talaboti, assembly GCF_964340395.1. Classification (NCBI taxonomy): domain Eukaryota; kingdom Metazoa; phylum Hemichordata; class Enteropneusta; family Spengelidae; genus Glandiceps; species Glandiceps talaboti. The sequence continues at coordinate 24,025,835 of NC_135550.1, forward strand.
CATCCATATGGCAGTAATTGTGGGAAATACCTAATGCCTTTAAAGCGTTTAACATTGGTGGCAGTGGGGGGGGGGATTAAATCCTTACCAATGAGTCCGGGACTTGTATCCTTTTACATCTCTGACAGAATTTTAACCAACATTTTGAACTACTTTAATAGGGGGGGGGTCATGTTTTAGAGAAAGAAATTTGAGGGAAGGCCACTTTTTAGCACGATGGCATTGGGGGAGGGTCACATTTTATGCAACAGCCCGAGCCAAATTTTCTCCGGTCCTCCCACCATTGTAATTACTGAAAGCTCCCTAAAACCTTGATGATTGTTCTGGTATTCTAACATTCATACATATACTAGTAATCACTAATAGCATTTACTACTATATCGTGTCATTTAACCTCTAGGTGACGTCACGACAATTGGATTTCAACCAGCTAGATATCAGTGAATGAATGTTGAACATGATATATCTGGTATATGAGATTCTATGACTTTTAATGAAGGGTGGCTGACAACTTGGTGGTATAATGTCATTCATGCAGGATAAGCACTCCTCCATCTATCTGACAACTATAGTAACATCATACTGGTAGAATATGTATACATGCTTCCATGACAATACATGGTTGTCATGCACCACTTGTACTCACAGAACAATGCCACCCTTGAAACTGTAGCTCTCCTTAATGTAGAGGACATCATAATGTTTGATGAACACGTCCTCAAACTAAAATGTGTTCGACAATTGCAAATATATAAATCTACAATAAACAATGTGACGTGCGCTTTGATCAATTACCATAATCCAGGTATATGAGAAATGCATTACATGTTGTACAAATAATGAAATAAAGGTATCATAATAGTACAGCCTTTCTTATTTCTAATAATAAATTATTACCAGATTTAAACTAAATGCCTTCCGTAAGGATTTATGCAAGAAATTTAGCTCTATATCTGTGATCCGTCAAGTCCAAGAAAAAAGTTAGTTGTCAAAAATGTTGTTCAAATGCCGCCACGCCTCCTATTCTCAGCACAGGAAAGCTTGCCATCCTCTACTTCACTCGGCTTTCGTGATCCCCTACATACCCGGGATATGGCATGTGCGTGTTGAACTTCCTTCTGTCCCACCACGAGTTTACACATTCTCAAGATTTTGTTGAGTCACCATTATTGATACATTGTCGCGAAATTTTCTTCGTAGGCTAGGCGAGGCTTGGTCTATATTCCATATTTCTGGTGAGTTTGAATCACTTAAATACCCTGCTTCGGGTGCCTTTTTTCTCGTGTTTGTGCAGCCAATACAGAGTGCAGATCCAAGGGAAACACAACATAAGGTTGGCACGAAACCCCTGAAAAGAGAGTCTTTCTCAGTAGTGTATGTAGAGCAGCCACGAGTATAAAGTTGGCGTCAGATTCAGATTCGGATCTGAGGCCATCTGATGCTCAACATAACGTTCATAAGATAATGCTATCTGAATCTGAATCTGAATCTGACGCCAACTTTATACTTGTTCGATCGATTAATTACTCAAATTGGTCATTAATATTCCTCGGATTATTACCGAAACCTAATCAGTTCTTGCCATTACCCTACGAAACATTTTCGTTTGAATTGATGCAGCAGTTTTTTCAGAAATGGTGACACACACACACACACACACACACGCGCGCGCGCGCGCACAGACACACAGACTTCATCAGTATATTATAACCTTCCTTACGGAAGGTAAAAATTTGAATTTGAACAATCGTCAAGGCAAGATAAACATCTAACATTTCCCACTAACAGACAAATAACAAAAATTACACACAGAGTTGATTTAAACATTCCACAGGAAGAGCAATATAGCACCCAGTTTCCATTTGAGTTCTATATGATCACCACACTGACGACAATAACAGACGACAATTGCTGATTGAGATATACATACACTTTTAATCTATAAAGTGAGACAAATTAACAGAACTATTGTGAAAAATTCACTGAAATATATAAAATGCAGATTTAAGGAAAGATTCCTCATTTTGAGAATAACATATATATCCCCCATGATTATATCCTCAGTAGACCCTTCACCAGAATACGAATACCCCTGTTTACTCAAAGGATAATGAAGGGGGATTTAAGACTCTCCTGTCAATACCCTCCTTTAGTCAAAACATGATTCGGGTTCGGGTTCAGGGTTAAAGGATGACTGGAGAATCTCTGAATATGCAAATGATCAATCAGCTCCATCTAATGATCCAACAAGCGCTTCTGAAATAGATATAAAGGAAAGTACAATTATCTTCAGTCTTTACAATACATTGAATGTATACACACTTTATGGTTCTTTGTAATATTTGTCTCCCTCCCCATACAAACTGTACTGAATTAATATATTCGGAGTAAGAACTCACACTTTCTATTCAAACTGACAAACACATCAAAAAAACATGATTGCCATATCTGAAATTTAATCTACTCGTTAGTAGCTATTGCTACAGGAAATTAAGTAGGCCTGGTCTCTTAACCACCAAGGAAATTATTTACTCATAATATGGAACTTTTTTCTCTATATCCGTATCCATGATTAATTTTATTTGAACAAAGATATCAGATTCGTCATTTATACTACTGTACCACTATTAAGTTGAGGGTATGAAAAAGAATATATTTTCCTACATCAAACACAGGGGTTATTACTTGAAGTTATTATGGTCTGAGATCCTGAATTAGTTCCTCAAATACAACAGTTTCTGTACCATTGCAATGGGTACAACGTATAGCAAAATATGCCTTCTGTCGTTCTGTATGCCCATTGAAGTTAAGAGCTACACCCTGAGTTCCCAAACACCATTATTGGAATTCTTACAATGAGCTCCGTGTGTCTCTGATACTTAATTTGTCTGACAAGCAATGTCCGATTTCAATCAAAGTCAACACAAAGGTGACATCACATTATGCGACAAATGCAAGTCACTTTGTCAGGCGATCGACAAATGCAATATATATATATATATATATATATATATATATATATATATATATATATCAGGCATTGCCAAATCTGAAATGTATAAGCTAATCACAATTAAAATAGAATTGTTACATATGTTACATACTAAGAAAATCTATCCTTTTAGCAATGAAGCCCAAATCACAATAGCAGTCTTTGTATCCGGCATTGGGACATACGTCTTCAAACCAAACACAGCCGTCGGGATGCTCATCGCATTTGATTGAATATCCACCACCACACCCTTTAAAAAAAGAAGAGAAAGGGTTCATACTTTGAGATGTTATATTTCCATCAGTAAATGAGTACAAACACTGCTTGAATCTTCGACTAGTTTCGCACC
>NC_135550.1:24034175-24081675 GCF_964340395.1 Glandiceps talaboti
GTTTCTAGGGGGACTTCCTCGGATCCCATGAGAGCTATACACCCTACATTTTACTGTCAAGATGCTATTCAACTTTTTGTGAACATTTCAACCCTATGTAGTTGCTAATTACATGAGAGTGCTATCCTAATAATTATTTTTGAGACATGGTCAAGCGGTCCCTCTGAATAACGATGAAAGACCTGGCATTTGAATATGATATGGAGGTGGGTCATTATGTTTTAGAAATAAGTGATAGGGCTTCAGCCTGTTTTCGGTTTTACAAAGAGGGAGGGGTGAGTGATATTTTTTTGGAAAACTCCACCGATCCCCCTGTCCGGAGAAACTGACTGGTCCCTTACGCTAACCATGGGTACAAGAGTTATACATTGTCCACAGTCGAACCGATTGATGTTCATAAGGAAATATTTCAAAGTATTCATTACTAGTAACCTGTCTGATACATTCATTGAAGTTTTATTCCTAGACACATTCAACTGTCTGGAACTTTATGTTTATAAAAGTATACTTTCAGATCAGTCTCTGTCCTTTTACGTTGACCTTCATTTCATCAAATGTGACTGCAGCATATGAAGCCTTGTTTCTCCAGAAATTACCGACAGCTACTATCATGACATATGGGAGAAACAAAAGCCTCTGACAGAAAATTAACCAGTGCTAACCTCAGCAGTCCACAGGTCGAAAATGGCACCACACGAATGAAAAATAGTGGTACCTTTATCCGAAGAACAAAATCATTAAGTGAAAGCACATAGAATGTACTCCCGTCCCACGCGTTTCGAAATAAGCACTACTTTTGAACGAGTCCGGTGATTTGATACTGCGAATTAAGATACCAATATGTTGAGTAATTACTCGTTAATTTGTGTGGTGCTCTTTTCACCCAACGAATAAAGTATGTGAAATTTGGAGCTTGCAATCTTTAGATATTATCTAATTAACAAAAAAGCATTTATTATGTAAAGTACTCAATCAAATTAAAAGCTGCATGGTAGTGCGGCATATTCTCATAAATACATGTACGCACTTATATAAAATTTGAAGCGTCCATGTAATTACTGGAAATCATCATTTATGCAAATATCTAATTCATAGGATGTTTACCAAACCTAAAATCACTTGTTGCGATTTCCATACTGATGAGATAGGGGTCCCATACTACAGAGGCATAGTCCATGATTAAACGAACAAGAGATGTATATGCTGTTTGCTTTTTGGTTGAGTTACAATGGCGAAGATTCCTCCTGATGAAACCAAGTGTTGATGATACCTTATTGCTGACTTTTGATCACCACACTGACGACAATAACAGACGACAATAGCTGATTGAGATATACATACACTTTTAATCTATAAAGTGAGACAAATTAACATAACTATTGTGATAAATTCACTTATACATATAAAAGGAAATGCAGATTTAAGGAAAGATTCCTCATTTTGAGAAAAACATATATATCTCCCATGATTATATCCTCAGTAGACCCTTCACCAGAATATGAATACCCCTGTTTACTCAAAGGATAATGAAGGAGGATTTAAGACTCTCTGTCAATACCCTCCTTTAGTCAAACGATGATTCAGGTTCAGGTTCAGGGTTAAAGGATGACTGGAGAATCTCTGAATACGCAAATGATCAATCAGCTCCATCTAATGATCCAGCAAGCACTTCTGAAATAGACACAAAGGAAAATACAATTATCTTCAGTCTTTACAATACATTGAATGTATACATACTTTATGGTTCTTTATATTATTTGTCTCCCTCCCCATACAAACTGTAATAAATTAACATATTCAGAGTAAGAATTTTTTATTTAAACTCCCATACACATAAAAAAACATCATTATCATATCTAAAATTAAATCTACGCGTTAGTAGCTATTACTACAGGAAATTAAGTAGACATAGTCTCTTAACCACCCAGGAAATTATTTACTCATAATAAGGAACTTTTTTCTCTATATCCGTATCCATGATTAATTTTATTTGAACAAAGATGTCAGATTCGTCATTTATACTACTGTACCACTATTAAGTTGAGGGTATGAAAAAGAATATATTTTCCTACATCAAACACAGGGGTTATTACTTGATGTTATTATGGTCGGAGATCCTGAATTTGTTCCTCAAATACAGTTTCTGTACCACTGCAATGGGTACAACGTATCGCAAAATATGCCTTCTGTCGTTCTGTATGTCCATTAAAGTTACAAGCTACACCCTGAGTTCCCAAACATCATTATTGGGTCTCCAAATAGGGAATTCTTACAATGAGCTCCGTGTGTCTCTGATACGTAATTTGTCCGATTTCAATCAAAGTCAACACAAAGGTGACATCACAATATGCGACAAATGCAAGTCACTTTGTCAGGCGATCGACAAATGCAAAGTTCACCGAACTCTGCGAAGTCTGTAAATACACATACACACACACACACATACACACACACACACACACACACACACACACACACACACACACACACACACACACATATATATATATATATATATATATATATATATATATATATATATATATATATATATATGTGTGTGTGTATATATATATATATATATATATATATATGTGTGTGTGTGTGTGTGTGTGTGTATATATATATATATATATATATATATATATATATATATATATATATATATATATATATATATATATATATATATATCAGGCATTGCCAAATCTGAAATGTTTAAGCTAATCACAATTAAAATAGAATTGTTACATATGTTACATACTAAGAAAATCTATCCTTTTAGCAATGAAGCCCAAATCACAATAGCAGTCTTTGTATCCGGCATTGGGACATACGTCTTCAAACCAAACACAGCCGTCGGGATGCTCATCGCATTTGATTGAATATCCACCACCACACCCTTTAAAAAAAGAAGAGAAAGGGTTCATACTTTGAGATGTTTTATTTCCATCAGTAAATGAGTATAAACACTGCTTGAATCTTCGACTAGTTTCGCACCACGCACAACTGAATTGAGGTTCAGAAGTGCTAATGACATGGTAACATATGTGTGTGTGTGTGTGGGGGGGGGGGGGTATGGATGTGTGTGTGGATGTGTGTGGATGGTATATGTGGTATATGGTAAAGTAGCACCAGGGCTGGATATGCAACCAAATAAGCATAAAAAATAGATTTACACTGAATGCCTTTCCTAAGGGCAGAGCCTTTGGATTCTCGTTCCTACACACAGTAAGTGTTGAAATGCAACATAACATATGCGATTAGTTATATTTTAAGTATGTACCAAATGTTATTGAATTTGGTGGGTGCATTTATAAGATAGCCTATTAACTAGAAACCATTACTTATGCAAATGAGTCATTAAAACTTAAAGCTACGTCACCAAGCTTTTAGAAGCTGTGCATTTTGTTATGATTGATGTAGCAAATTATATTGAAACTTGCATTCTTAAGAGTCAGCCTAATTACTGAAAATCATTAATTATGCAAATGATTCATTTAAATTGAAAGCTATATATATTATCAAATTTTATATAAGTTTATATGGTACATGGACTTTGTTACCTATGTGCACTATTATATTAGATTTGAACGGTGCATTCTTAAGATATAGCCTAATTACTGAAAATCATTAATTATACACATGACTCATTACAAGTAAGTGTTACACCAGTAAGCTTTATGAGACATGTGTATTACATTCCTTCATTTATGTAAAAGTGGCCATACAACTGTTCTTATCAAATGATGGAAACATACTATGCGAAGTGTTATTAATCCAATACAGCTGTTTTCTTTCCCTGTTTCTAACAGGTTCCATTTGTCTACGGTTTGGTGTCAGTAGTTGTAGCATATGTGAAGCTTGCCAGGTTCAAGTTCTATATATAATTTGGTACGTGCATTCATGATACCAGGGTACACGTGTCTCATTAAGCTTATTGATGTAAACTGTTACTTTTAATGAGCCATTTGTATAATTAATAATTTTCAGCGATGAGGTTATATCTTAAGAATACACACTTCAAATTTAGTTGAATTAGGTACACACTTCATACATAACATAAAGCTTATTGTTGTAACTGTTGGTTTTAATGTGTCCTTTGCATAATTAATGATATTCAGTAATTAGCCTATATCTTCAGAATTCACGCTTCAAATTTAATATCATTTGGTACCACTGTGCACATGTTCTGAAAAGCTTGTTGATGCACTCTTCTTCAAATTCAATGTAATTTGTCACAACTATAGTAATACGCACATGTTCTACAGTACTTGTTGATATAACTGTTAGTTGTAATGTTTCATTTGCATTTGAGTTTAGAGCACTAGGTGCTCTAGCTTACTATTGTTCTTGCAAATATGAACTCATTGTCTATATGTATACTTACATTCAACACTTGGTCGAGCATAGACAGTTGCTAATAATGTAACCGTTGACCCTAATGGCAGTCCAATATCTGGAATTCCTGAAAATAAAGGCAAAAGCATAATTGCATTAATTATATTAGTTAAGTTTGGAATTATGTTGCGATTATGATTTTTGTTTCTAGTGAGTAAACATTGGAATTTAAAACTACATGTACTAACAATTTTGAATCCGTTTTTTTTATTCTCCCCTTCTTGGATGTTGTAAATGCCATGATGTAATAAAGTTAATAATCTTATCTGTCCAATGATTGAGGAACGAAAAGAACATATCTCACCATGATCTAGAATGTACTCAACGAAATCCTTATATCTGCAGTAAGCAGCGTATCCAGGTTCGTCACAACCACTTGCACAGATGTTACTGAAACACTCCGCTAGGGGTGTGCATTTTGGAAGTGCTGCAAGGCAATCCGTGCCCTTATAGCCATTCTGTTCAGGTGCGCCAGCAAACATTTCAAAACAGGAAACACCAAACCCTCCATCATCTGAACACACTGACATACATAGGGGAACACATTAGAGAAAGAAGTGAATTTAAGCATTCAATCGATCATGCTAAGGCATCACAATATCGGCTGACATCAGCTATAATCTATTTAAACAATAACACAAATGACAACTTGATGGCCTCAACAGAACTTACCTCTATAAAGTGTTCCAAAACTTCTAATTAAGAGAATGTTATCACGCTAAACTACGTACAAGTAAATGAAAAGATTTCGTGCTGTCTGACAAATTATTTCGTTGATGTGACATTCAGTTTTGATTGCTATATACTTGCCTTGAATCGCCATTAATGTTGTTGTTATTGTTGTTGTTGTTGTTGTTGTTGATACAAGTGAAGTTGTCAATGTGTACGAGTGAAGCTGACAATGTAGCAATGCATGATAAAAATCGATAGCAGTGTATAAATTACTGTCCCTCCTCCAGTCGTAACGTTCTCTGTTCCACTCGTTTCTATGTGTGTATCAGTAAGGGGACGCACAGTGTTAACGGTGGGAGGGGTGGGGGCCTAAGGAGAAAATATTATGGTCAAACGTTTTATGCAGATCCCCCGCTTTCATGTTCTCAAAAATGTCATGACCCCCCCCCCCCCCGAATTGAAACCTAGAATTTTCGTAACCCCTCCCCTTTGAAGGCCACACAAGATTCTCTATGTACAATTATACGGTACCCCCTCCCCCCGCATCCCCCAATTTGGGGATGTAAACTGTATGGTACACTGCATTAAAATAACAGTGGCAGTCGACTTCAGCGTCCGTACATATGGGATTACTTGACAAAGAGGTGTGGGCTTTGGAGGAAGTTATCTCACATTGGGCTGTAAATCTGTTGGTATCATGTACATGGAGATACTTAGCCAGGGCTTTCCTCTTCAATCATCAACGTACTCGACGATGTTTAGGAGGTGTCCCCACCCACGGTGAGATTTTGTGAACATAAGAAAATATTGGAGACCATTTAGAGGTATACAATAATATTTCAATCCATACACATTATCTAGAGTTATAGAGTACTTAAATATTGTCTTCAATACCCCAATTTTGTCTCTCCCGCCCCATTACCCCCAATTATTTCCTTGTCCACCCCTATTTTCTCCCCAACGCGCCCCTGCCAAAAAATGTGCTCGTATGATAAAACAAGTCAACATTACTTTGATTTGTCAAAACTAAGTTCACCATACTTACAATCATGGAATCTTGCTATCATGAAACAAACAACCAATTTAAGCAAGACTTAATCATAAGAGCATCACCGACAGTAATAATCTACGTGTAGTCTAGCGGGGCGACCGACTTTATTTCCACAATTGTCGTGGCTTCTATACTACATTTTCTAAACATTGTTTGTGGACTAGATGTCGAGTGAAATTCAAAAACCAAAAACGTCAGTCCCCCCCCCCCCCCACTACAGTTAGTCGCTACGAACATAACGACTTACCTGTCAACCCCACGAGATTGTACAGTTCGTAATCTTCCACAGCAATGTATGATACCTTAAATTGAAGCAAATTGACAAAAAGCAATGTTAGTATTTCTGGCTGCGACTAATAAATTACTACATACGTACACATCTTTCAGGATAATGTGGGTACCTCAGAGGAACTTTTTGAAGACTTGCTGAACTGTAAAGATAACGACTACGATACGAGTTACTTGCCTCGGCGACCACGAGTGATTTTTCATCTCTTGTACTGTGAAAACGTAGGTTGTTTGATTGCTGTACGAAATGATGAAAACGTAATGACTGAACAACGGATAATTTATCGTCATCTATAAAAACAACAAAGTAAATGTCAGACGGCAGTCCAGAAACGAATATCCATCAGATCTGCTTTAAAGCTGTTGTATTCGAACACTAGTGATCCCTGTAAATTCTGGACAGTGTGAAAGATCTTCGTGTAGCGTACATACAGTCTTGAAGGATCGATAATTGACATTATTTCAACAATTAAATACAACTGACACTTTTTGACTATTCAATTTCATAAGTCTCTACACACAATCTTTAGAACTAATGTTAGGGTAGATTGTTAACATGTTCTCGAGCGAAACTCAAATATCTAAATGTCAGTTTATAATAGCTGAAATAACGTCAGTCCGACCCCGTCCCACCCCCTCATGACTACAAGTAGTTTAATCTTCGTGTCTTGTTCCCTAGAACTGACAGGCGTATCTTCTCTGCATTGTTGTGAAGGAAAACAAATTGAACTTCATTTGGTGCTCGACGCCGACAAACTGCTGAACTCTGTTCAAACTTGACATCATAAAGGTACATCTAATTAGCATGTGAACGTTTACAGCAGTCACATTTCTAGTACAGATGAATTAGCTTTGCTCAAAAGAAAAGTAATTAAAATGTCGCAATAAGTATTTGCTAACTTTAAAATCAAATAGTTAAATATTGTCTATCATAATTATTTTACCATGGTTAAAAGTCGCACTAACATATTCCCATTATGGTATAAGCTTATGGTATGGTATTGAAACAAGTATTTTTCGCAGTTATCTTACTCTGCGAACAACGGGAACTTTACTGTTGCAAGCAGACAATATCACAATAAATACATTGGCGTATAACAGTGTGTAGCAACTGACATGTTTGGAAATATATGGTTGTAATTACTGTGATTCAATCAATAGTTTTAGAGAAGGACGTACCTCCACGACAGCGACAAATATTCTAAAATACTTACATCGCCGTTACCGGTACAACTACACACCAACAGAAGCACTACTACTGTTGTTCTGGTATTCATTGTCATCACACCTATATTATCTGATGATCAGGGAGACAAGTGATGAACAAAGTTATAATCACACATACATATATAGTAACTCTTTCATTCTGACTCGTGATTCGTATAATTTTTCGTAGTTTCGTTTACTTGTTGGCAATTTCCTACATTATTGTACAAAAGAAGATGATTGACACATTCAAAGACGGTACTGCTATTGAAACAAGGGTGGAACATCCGCTATTTCGATCATGAATGCTGTTATTAGTCTTATCATTTGACACTCAATAACAGCAACACTGCTGTATAAATCCAAATAGTCATTTATTTTGGTTATTTTGTAATCTGCTTTAATTTGTAATTAGTGAAATTGTCATACGATTATTCTCAACTTTGACGGAGCTCAATATCGTCTCACCCTAATGTGTCTCCAGGCTGTGCGCAGAATGGCGATAAGGTCATTTATAAGTGAAAAGGGTTAACAAACTTTCCAAATGGTATTGTTGCGATCGACAGATAATTGCATTGTTCATATCTTCGTCTTGTCTTGTCTTGTCTTGTCTTGTCTTGTCTTTACTTGCTGCAGTTTTTTGTGTAATTTTTTCGTCATATATAATATCAAAATATTGGTCATTTAAAATGCAACAATAGCAACAAGAACACTTCGTAATATCCTTATTCATATATATTTATCCTTATTAAAATTATTCCAAGAGTTACAGTTTATTTGTTTAGGGAGCATTTGGTATTACAAGGGGAGAAGGCCGATGGAATGTGGGTGAGTCACTTTTACAAATCTGTTCTCAGCGAAGGGCCACATTTTTGAAAATGGGATAAGGGGAGGGTCACATTTTACTTTGACTCATTATATTGTCTTATTTTGCATTTTTGGGGAATTTAGCATCCCAATGTTGCCACATCGGTTCTGGATATGGTTAGGGTTAGGTATCGTAATATCACACCATGTCAATTAAATCGCTGCTGACAACCATGTAGTGAATTAATTATCAGGTGTGATGTGAGCAGAGAAGTCACAGTGGGTCTCACAGGAGTAAACGAGAACAGTTGGGTAAAATAATAATGATAATATTGTGGAGATGTTGACCTCGGTTCCGACAATATCAATAATGTGCCCATCTAGTGTTTGGGAGATAATTTCCTGGCCTTCAACTCAGTTTGTGAGATCCAAACACAGGACTGGTATTGATGAAACCTACGTATAAAGAATAATTGTTAGTCGTAGATGTATGATCTATTAAAGCTATGAAATCATTGCCTGAAAGGCTATGGACGGTTCAAAAACCTGCCTTGAAAGACTCTCAGTATAGAAACTCTCCCGCTCCCTCTACCAATGACACAATCGTCAGATGCATCGACCTTTACTATAATGATGCCATTTAACTGTTTACCTTTTTAGTTTCTGGTACATGATGGTGCTGTCCTTTCCAGCTTGGAAATATTCATGAATTTCATGAAATAGTCTGAATAGCTTAAAATGGCTTTAAGAGTAAAACAAAAGCCCTCCAGAGTTTCTAGGGGGACATCCTAGGACCCCATGAGAGCTCTACACCCTACATTTTACTGTCAAGATGCTATTCAACTTTTTTTGTGAACATTTCAACCCTATGCAGTCGCTAATTACATGAGAGTGCTATCCTATTAAGTATTTTTGAGACATGGTCAAGCAGTCTACTCTGAATAACGATGAAAGACCAGACATATGAATATGATATGGAGGTGGGTCATTATGCTTTAGAAATAAGTGATAGGGCTTCAGCCTGTTTTCGGTTTTACAAAGAGGGAGGGGTGTCCGGAGAAACTGACTGGTCCCTTACGCTAACCATGGGTACAAGAGTTATACATTGTCCACAGTCGAACCGATTGTTGTCGATAAGAAAATATGTCAATGTATTCATTACTAGTAACCTGTCTGATACATTCATTCAAGTTTTATGCCTAGACACATTCAACTGTCTGGAACTGTATGTTTATAAAAGTATACTTTCAGATCAGCCTCTGTCCTTTTACGTTGACCTTCATTTCATCAAATGTGACTGCAGCATAGGAAGCCTTGATTCTCCAGAAATTACCGACAGCTCCTATCATAACATATGGGAGAAACAAAAGCTTCTGGCAGAAAATTAACCAGTGCTAACCTCAGCAGTCCACAGGTCGAAAATGGCACCACACGAATAAAAAATAGTGGTACCTTTATCCGAAGAACAAAATCATTAAGTGAAAGCACATAGAATGTACTCTCGGTCCACGCGTTTCAAAATAAGCTCTACTTTTGAACGAGTCCGGTGATTTGATACTTTGAATTAAGATACCAATATGTTGAGTAATTACTCGTTAATTTGTGTGGTACTCTTTTCACCCAACGAATAAAGTATGTGAAATTTGGAACTTGCAATCTTTAGATATTATCTAATTTACAAAAAAGCATTTATTATGTAAAGTACTCAAGCAAATTAAAAGCTGCATGGCAGTGCGACATATTCTCATAAATACATGTATGCACTTATAGAAAATTTGAAGCTTCCGTGTAATTACTGGAAATCATCATTTATGCAAATATCTAATTTCATAGGATGTTTACCAAACCTAAAATCAGTTGTTGCGATTTCTATACTTCGCAGACTTGTAATATTTTTCAATTTTTTTAAGATACCATGTCCACAGACACAGTCACATACACATACATACATACATACATACCTACCTACCTACCTACCTACCTACCTACCTACCTACATACCTACCTACCTACCTACATACATACATACATACATACATACATACATACATATTGTTACGAATTGAATCTCACGTAAGCAATTAGAGACGCTAAGATATTCTTATTTTTGAGCTTGAGAATTATTTATCAGCCCCAAATTATCACATGCAATGCAATAATGTTATAAATAATACAGTTCAACATAAGCTATATCTTATACTAGTGTTTTTGGGTCTCTCCACTCGTCTTCAACCGCGGCGGAACAGATGGCTTATATCGGAATGACGAAATGACATGTACAGAAATTGTCCAATACGTCTTTACGAAGGTTAAAGTTCGCTATTCTCAAAACTGCACTGTTTTTCACACAAAAGCCTTTACCTTTGACGGCTATGCATCCAACATGGAAACCTGTCGTTGCCAGTAGGTAGTAGTTATCTAACAGTTACTTCAAAGGTGGATGTGGACGTGCACGGGTGGAACCCGACGCACATTTAATACAGGTGAACAACGCATATTGAGTTCCGACGTAAAGCATAAACGTGGATAGCTGAACTCCGACGCAACAGTACACGTCGACCAAGCGTCACTGCTACCTTGCACCACCGTTGTCCTGGCGAAGTCTGACTCACATCTTCTACACTAACATAAGACGTTATTCTCTCTAATTAGTTTCTCATTGTCCCAACATTTATATACTCTTTCGACCAATCAAAAGATCTAATGTCTCTCGAGTCATTATAATAATAGCGCATCCAGGTGGACGTCTACACCTCAGTTGTATGTTAACGAATTCAGAGTACAAAATAAACTATTTCAAATACATTAGTGCTAACTCAAGCTCTACGTAACACCTTCCCCCACTAAAAGAAAATTTTGGCATGTCTTGTCAAAATTTCCGAAAGTACGGTTAATTCATTCAACATCGAGACAAACTGTCTGCAACAACATTATCTTTGCCTCTAATGTGTTTGATTTCTAAGTTATATTCTTGTAACATTAAGTTCCAATTCAAAATTCTTCTATTCTTGTCTTTCATTCTGTTCAAAAATGTTAGCGGATTATGATCCGTATACACTTCGGAATGTTGTGGGGCTAACACCAAAGCTAACAACTCTTTCTCAATGGCAGAGTAATTCTTTTGATGAGAGTTAAACTTCTTCGAAAAGTAACAGACAGGATGTTCATACCATCGTCATCCTGTTGTATTAGAACAGCACCGGCAGCGTTGTCACTGGCATCAATTACCAAAGCAAATGGCTTATGAAAGTCGGGTGTTTTGAGTATTGGCGAATGTTGGAGAATAGCTTTAAGGCTATCGAATGCTCTTTGACATGACGAATTCCAAACAAATTTCTTGTCCTTTTTCAACAAGTCAGTGAGTGGCAAAGCCACTTCAGCAAAATTCTTGCAATATTTTCTATAATAGCCAGCCATCGATCCCCAGAACACGCATTAGTGCTTTCTTACCAGTAGGGACTGGGTAGTTTACAATAGTCTCAACTTTGGCTTCTACTGGGGCAACACAGCCCTGCACTACTTTGTAACTCAAATATATGACCGTAGCCTGGCCAAACTCACTCTTTGACAGATTCACTGTCAACTTAGCTTCAAGTAATCTCTGAAACAACTTTGCCAATGTACTGAGATGGGCTTGTCATTAGCTGTGATAATATCATCAATATATGAACCAGTACTTTCTAAACCTCGAATTGTTTTGTCAATTAATCTCTGAAAAGCAGCTGGCGAATTATTCATGCCAAACGGCATTGCATTGTACTCGTACAAACCAGATGGTGTTACAAATGCGGATATTTCTCTAGCTCTGTCTGTCAATGGTACACCCCAGTAACCTTTCAACAAATCAATTTTCGTAACATACTTTGTTTTACCAATCTTGTCATCTACCCTGGGTATGGGATACAAATCAGTTTTCGTGACAGCATTCACCTTGCGAAAATCTGTACAGAACCTTATACTTCAATCAGGTTTAGGTACCATTACAGAAGGTGAGCTCCAACTACTTTGACTAGGTTGAATAATATCATTCGCTAACATATACTGAACTTCCTTCTCCATACGTTGGCTCTTAATAGGATTTAATCTATATGGATGCTGTTTGATCGGTTTTGCATCACCAACATCCACATCATGATGAACCACATTTGTTCGCCTGGGCACATCAGGAAATAATTCTTTATATTTGAAAATTTATGTCGGGGGGGGGGAAGAGGGAGTTCTAAATGATCCAACTTATCATCCAAATTGTTCAAGATCTCTGAATTATTCAACTTTGGTCTTATGACATCAGACTTTCGTTTGAAATGTGGTTCATCTGACCTTTCGTATTCTCGTGACACGTGATATTCACTGGTTTTACAGTTTCCTGTTTCTTATAATGGTTTTAACATATTGACATGTCACAGTTGCGTTGCCTTTTTACGATCTGGTGTTTTTACCACATAGTCAACATCATTTACTTTCTTTACTACTTCATAAGGACCATGAAACTTGGCCTGTAACGGATTACCTTGGTTTGGGAATAACACTAGTACCTGGTCACCTGGTTTGAGCACTCTACTTCTGGCCTTCTTATCATACCAGACTTTTATTCATTTCTGAGATGTTTTCAAATTATTCATAGCCATTTCGCAAGATTGGTACAATCTAACTTTGAATTTGGATACATAGTCTAGAAGGTTAAGATTTGTATTACTATCCATCCACTGTTCTCTCATCAGTGACAAGGGCCCTCTTGCTCTCTGACCAAATACTAACTCGAATGGACTAAATCCAAGAGATTCCTGGACAGATTATCTTGTAGCAAACAACAGCAAGGGTACACCTTCATCCCAGTCCTTTTCATTCTCATAGCAATACGTTTTTATTATGGTTTTCAAGGTAGAATGAAGCCTTTCTCATGCACATTGCGACTCGGGGTGGTAAGCACTAGATTTGATCTGTTTTGCCCCTAGTTGATAAATTACTTGCTGAAAAAAATGAGTTCCGACGTATAGCATACACGTGGATAGGTGAACTCCGACGCACCAGTACACGTCGACCAAGCCGCGTCACTGCTATCTTGCACCACCGTTTTCCTGGCGAAGTCTGACTCCCACCTTCTACACTAACATAAGACGTTATTCTCTCTATTTAGTTTCTCATTGCCAATATACTCTCTCGACCAATTCAAAAGATCCAACGTCTCTCGAGAACCTCGAGTCATTTTAATAATAGCGCAGTTGTATGTTAACGAAGAGTACAAAATAAACTATTTCAAATAAATTAGTGCTAATACTCAAGCTCTACGTAACAATACATACATACATACATACATACATACATACATACATACATACATACATACATACATACATACAAGATGCTATTGCATAAAATGTAAAACAAAAAAATTATCAAGCATGTTTGGTATTAAATAATCCTTACTTTAGATAAGGTTAAGTTGCCTTTGCTTATGTTTCTTCAATTTTAATGGTTATTTTTTATCTTAAATATCACTTTGATAGTCGTATTAATGTATACAAAAAGATATTCAAGTTTAAGTCGGTGAACTACGCATATCTTGTCAGCGAAATAGGTTTTTACCATATGTACTTTACTTGCTAAATCACGATCGTGTTCCTATTTAGTCGCCGTTTCTGAAAGGAAAGAAAGAATACGATTTAAATAGATTACATGTATTGTGTATTACTTGTAAAAAAAATCTCAAAATCAAAATTTCAAATGAAAGCAAGTGTCCACAATACCTCCCAGCTATTTATTTCTACACAATACTGGCCATGATAAAACGTTGTATTGTCCATAGTTTAATAGAAACTACGTTTTTGGCAAATAAGAATCTAGTAAAAACACATTCTACCTAGTAAAATCCACATTCGTTGATTAAAATATTTACAGATATAGAAGTATCACCTACTTAGATATTCAATGTAGCCAGCGGTATCATCCAAACCACAATAACACTTGTATCCACCTCTAGGACATAACTCTTCTAGGTCAACACATCCCTCAGGATGTTCATCACACTTAATTTTAAAACCATCACACCCTATAAACGAAGACGCATTTGTATCCCGGGTAATTAAACTTATAAAAGATTAAAACATAAATATTAATATTATTTGTATGTACATAATATGCCATAAAAGTAAAAGTATATAAACGATGAGCGTTTTTACTGAAAGCAGCGATGTTTGATGTTCACAAATGTATTCAAAATAACCAATGTCGCCCATTGCAAACTTTTCAATGTAAACCCTCCCCAAGTGTAAATCTTATTAAATATTTTTCGTTCCAACGTAAACAAGTTGGGCGGAGTACTTAAAATTTTGTGTGGGGTTTCTTTCCTCTGTAATACTCATTTAATTACACCACACTTTCTACATTATATCAGCACATAAGCATTCAATTTGCAATTTATTGTTCAATTTATGGACACCAATCAATGTTTAATAAAATGTGCGTATTATCTCAAAGTTATCAACCTGTCATCCATGAATCAGCAATAAAAAACATATCAAGCAATAAGTCTTATACACAAGCCTTATACTTTCAATGTCACTACACGTCACAATTTATACTGTTAAGATATTCAAGTACTATGCAACTACCTATCAGTCAACAATTTTCAAATGTAACAAATTGTGACTGCAAGGAAGGCAAAATTTATCACCCCTCTCAGCGAAAAATACCCTCACCCCGACTATCATATACCCTGTGTAAATTGGATGCCCTTTGTAAGGATGGTTGCTGCTTCATATTATCATTTGTTATCACTAACACGCATAGCAAATTAATATACGAATTTGAAGCATGTAGTGTGTCATCGCCAATGGCTGCTCCAAGTCATATAAATACCATCCATGTAAGTACTAAGTAAGATTGCATTCTTTAGACATTGCCTAGTTGTCAATAATTATTAATTATGCAAATTGTTCATTCAAAGTAAAAATTATATTAAAAAACTATGTAGTACAATGCGGTTTATTATTTTCAATGCAAATTGTATTAATTTGAAGACTACATTCTTCTGATAGTGCCTACTTACCAAAAATAATTAATTATCCAAATTAATCAGCAAAGTCAATAGCTACATCAACGAGCTTTATAATGCATATGCGGTTTGTTGCTGTTTATTAATGTACTAAATTATTTGAAATCTAAAGGTGGTACTAAGATATTGCCTGCAAAATCATGAATTAAATGTATCATTGAAATTATGAATAATAGCAAAAACGCTTTATAGTGCACGTGTGCTTTGTTATGTAGCAAATGATATGAAATTTGAAGATTACATTAATATATTGTCTCATCGCCAAAAATCATTAAGTATTCAAATTACTCATTAAAATGGAAAGCACGCTGTTGTTGTTTATCAATGTACACAATTATATGAAATTTAGAGATCGCATTCCTTAAGATATTGCATCATTAGCAAAAAGCAATAATTATGCAAATGACTCCTCAAAGTGAAAAGATACAGCTGTAAGCTTCATAATGCACATGTGGATGTGCTGTTGTTTATTTATGTACACAATTATCTGAAATTTGAAGATTGCATACTTAAGATATTGCCTAATTGCAAAAAATCATCAATCGTGAAAAGTGCTACTAAAGTCAAAAGCTTCATCAACAAGCTTTCTTGTAAATATGAATTATGTTAGTGTCATTAGTGTTAAAAGCTACATTAACATACTTTTAATAGAAGACTCATCACCGATGCATATACCATGAAAATAAGTAATTATGCAAATAACTTGTTCAATGCATATACCAAATTATATGAAAATTGAAGCTTAATTGCATTCTTATGATATTGCCTAATTACTTTAGCATCATGTACTGACTTATATTGAATTTGAAGCTTACATCCTATATAGTCTTCTGAAAACTGTTAAATATATAAATGACTCATTATAATTCACAGGATGATTACAAAAACCTGATCAGTTCTTGTTATTAACATAAGGAAGATGTGTAGCAAGTTTTATTGGTACTGTATTTTTTTTTAGATATCGTGACCACAGACAAACATACATGTATACACAAAGACAGACAGATCGACAAAAGCATACCATAACCTTCCCTTACGGAAGGTAAAAGTAATAGATTTCATAAAAATGATGGACGAATATCTCGTTATGTAGGGTATCACATATTAAATGAGAATTTAGGGTACAATCAATAATTATAAATAAGTGTTAATAACTCTAATATCAATTACTTTAATAAGATACACTTATAGATTACGTAACGATTCCTTAAAGTGGCCATATGGATGAGAATTGGTATTAATTTTCATTTTCATTAAATAAAACAACTATATGTTTCATTAAATGAAACAACAACATATATCAAGTCCTAAATCGCAAAAAAGGTGTGAAAGGTTTGTTAAGATCTACAATGATTACACTATGAAACTTATTAATGCAATTTCTAACATACTGTAGTCAATTGCTACCCGTCATACGGTTCTGGAGTACCAGTGCTGTGAGCAATGCCATGACGTGATGGATTTCAATTCCGACACCACATCTCATCCTTTTTTAAACACACTTGTAAATCACATTCACAGTCATAGTAAGCCTATAGTAGCAATAAAGTAGTACTTTTCACTGTTATGGTTTGGATAATACATTTTATATACTTACATTCAATGTCCAGTCCAGCTACGGCAGTGATTAGTAACGATGCCGTTTCTCGTAAAGGTATTCCGATTTCGGGTAGCCCTAGACAATTTTCGGAACAAAAGAAAATGTAATTGAGGAATTGTTATAATTAGAAGTTAGATTTTGTGGTGAGCCATTGCTGGCAAATCATAAACATCTTGTTCGGGTATCCTTGTCTGTCTGTCTGTCTGTCTGTCTGTCTGTCTGTCTGTCTGTCTGTCTGTCTGTATGTATGTATGTATGTATGTATGTATGTATGTATGTATGTATGTATGTACGCCACTACACATTCATGATAGCGACTTTTCCGCCAAAGAGTACGTCACAAATTCCTATTTGTATTCCAGTGTTAGTTCATGCATATTATGTCAGTGTATATAGACACCTTAGAAATGATACCATCAAAGTATGTTTAAAATGAACAAATCCTGTAATTTCATCATCTCAAAAATGGGCAGGTTATCGGACGTTATATTATTTACTAGTATCCCTAAATCTATAAGGTAACCGTACCTCCTTGTTCAAGAACATACTCGACTCGCTTTTTAACGGCACAGTAGAAATCTGGTGCAACGGTACACTGGTTTGTGCAGACTGTTCCCAAACAGTCAACTAGTGGAGCACACTTTGGAAGAACATCAGTACAAGCATCAGCCACATCTTTGGAGTCGTCAGAGTACAAGATGTTGCACTTAACACCAAATCCATCATCTAACGAACATACTGAAATGGTCCAATAACGAAGGAAAGCATAAGCAGGATTTCAGAGGGAAAATGCCGTTATCCGATATTTACATTGTTGTTTTATGGTCAACATTCCTCACTTCATACAATGATTTACAAATCAATTATTTGAAAGAAAATTTCTATCAACTGGGTTATTTGAGTACTAGAAACCCTACAGCTAAATTCAATTTTTTTGGAATGCCATAACAAGCACATTCCATAAAAATTAATATTCCGCATTTTCAATTTCTTTCCCTCATATTGATAATCGTATTTCTATATAGTCTCAAGATGATATGGTTGGCCATTATTCAATTGACAATACAAATAAGTGTAGTGTAGCAATGACAATACATTCACCCACTGTTTGCCGTCCATCAAGTGATAATAGCTGGTAAAATTAAAGATTAACTCTAAATGGTAAGACACCTATTTTACATTTCGTTATTGTACGACCCACCTTGTCATATGTTTGAGAACTTTGTTTTCACTATTTGTACATCACCGAGGAGAAGACGGAGAAGATAAATATACAGAAAAGTAATCAATATGAGTGCAGAGTGGTTTTAGATAACCAAACATTGCTAACACCTACTTGGTAGCTTCAGAATTTCATAGAGTTCGTAGTCCCCAACAGCAATTAATGGCACGTCCTATTAATATTGACGAATAGACATAGCAAAAACTATCAGTAGTGTGAAGGACTGGTTACTTGTACTTTAATATTACTTGGGCTTCATTTTTAAAATTCCAGCGAACCGAAACGTCTTATGGGTAAAAGTGAGAATCATCAGAAATTATCATTTTTAAAATTTAGAAAATAGACTATTTTGTACTCAAGTGTATGACATTGTGTTGTTTTCCAGTATTACAGATCCGATTTCACTTGTCAAAAATGATGTTATTACATTCATACAGTTATACATCGTGATTATACTCATTCAGGGTGTGGCTTTTGATTAACTGTACAAATTCACAAGCCATAAAATGAGATAGCTGTATATAGTTCATATAGTAACTAGTAGTATCGAAAGTGTCGGAGAGCAGAAATATCCACATCAAAAATATTCATATTTCGTAGCAAGACAGGGATAACATTTGCAGCTTCCATATTCGTCTTCTGAATGATGAAACCCTGCTTTCGCAGTTTTCAGTCTGAGACAACATATATATCAGTTGCATCAAGACATAAATTTATTTCTGCAAGGACGAACAATGGCAACTAAATTCTTTTTCATGGGAAGACTATGCACGTTTCTCTCTAGAGAGTAACGCAGAGTAAACCGTCAACATAGGAAGTGTACAATCTGTCAGCTACAAAAATAGTACATCAAAAATGTGGTTCAAAGATTGTGAAAGAACATGTTACTGTATGGCATTATATTCTACTTTGGAAAATGAAGGTTTTCAGGACAATATTCAAAATATATATCAGAAAGCTTTCAAAGGTATAGGCAACAAGATCAGTTCTTTCACTTGTTTAGTTTGTGATAACGTTCCAGTTTACAAAACGAAATTTGGGTACTTACTTTACCAATACAAGTACAAACTAATGACAGTATGACTATCACGGTGTAGACGTTCATCATGATACGAATGATCACCCAGTGTGTCTGTCAACCAGGCATGGACAAATGAAGGGAAATATCACAATAAATGCAGTTTAAATAGTTGTATAGCAGCCGTTTTTTTACGACATGTATATGATTGAATACGTCCTTCAATTTGTATTAATAATTATAAGACACAGACAGCAATCATCATAACTTGATTGGCAATCACTTACAATGTTCATGATAAATGATGTATTGCAAGTTACGTAACGTAGTTAGCTCGTAGTTGAAAAACTATCAAAACTGTCACCAAACTCAATTTCGAGTTATTCAACCTCAACAACAAAAGACTACATATAATGTAATTTTAATTGTATTTTTCGTTTTAATTCATCCGATATAACATATATTTGTATGTGAAAGGCTCATGATGGATTAAAATCGTAAGTTGTCTGGCAGAGCAATAGAAAAAAAATGGTCCTGAACCAAAATAACACATACTCAAACTGACAACACTAATTAAACTACATGGGGTTCATTTTGTTTGCGAAAAAGGTCTCACATTGGCCTGTACTTGGAGATACTTTTTTTTTCCTTTTTACAAAAAAATAAGGACATGTAGGAGGCCATTTAATTGCATAAAATTTCACCAACCATACACATTATCAAAAGCATGAAAATTCTCTTCAATACCCCAATTTTACTCGAGTCAACACATTATTATACAACTGTATGGCTATATTACCTACACTTTAACTTACCTATTCAGAGATATTTTGGCAGACACACACATTTACTTACTAGCTATTGATTGCCTCCTAATTAAATGTATGGTAGGTAAATGAAGAGTACAACTTTGCAAACTACAAGATAAACGACTGCTCCTGCGGTTTGAATGTTCAAAAAAGTCTCCAGAGAGAGAGGGGGGAGGGGCTTAGGAGAAAATATTATGGTCAAACCGTTTTTATAAAGATACACCGCTTTCACGCTCTCAAAAATTTCATGACCCCCCCCCCCCTCCAATTGAACCCTAGAATTTTCGTAACCCTTTAACGCGGCTGCACAGAGACTTTATATGTGCAATTATACGGTATCCCCCTTCCATCCCCCATTCTGGGGATGTAAACTGTATGGTACACTACATTAAAAAAACAGTGGCAGTCGACTTCAATGTCCGTACATATGGGATTACTTTACAAAGAGGTGTGGGCTTTGGAGGAAGTTATCTCACATTGGGCTGTAAACCTGGTGGTATCATGTACATGGAGATACTTAGCCAGGACTTTCCTCTTCAATCATCAACGTACTCGACGATGGTGAGGAGGTGTCCCCACCCACGGTGAGATTTTGTGAACATAAGAAAATATTGGAGACCATTCAGAGGTATACAATTTCAAACCAAACACATTAATATTTACAGTTATAGAGTAATTAAATATTCATTTTACTCTCAGTACATTATGATATGGCTATATTGTCTAAATTTTAACTTTTAAATTTACAGAGACATTTGCTTGGATATCAACTAGAGAGAGAGAGAGAGAGAGAGAGAGAGAGAGAGAGAGAGAGAGAGAGAGAGAGAGAGAGAGAGAGAGAGAGAGAGAGAGAGAGAGAGAGAGAGAGAGAGAGAGAGAGAGAGAGAGAGAGAGTGTGTGTGTGTTTGTGTGAGAGAGAGAGAGAAGGAGACAGAGATCAAAGAGAGTTACAGACAGACAGACATACAGACAGAGGAAGGCATACACAAATACATTCACATAGCTGTCACCCAACTCATCACTGAATATAGGTTTAAGAAGGTATCGCGGCGCAGCCACGAGAATTTTTTTTAATTTAAAAAAAACACTCTTGAGGTTTAATTTGGTTCAAATGAAAAGCAAAATATTTTGGGGCCCCTTTTAGACCATCAGAATTTTCATGCCCCCCCCCACCCCACCCCTTCTTTGAACCCTCAATTATTTTCATGCCACCCCCCCCCCCCATTTCTCCCCATGCTCCCCCTCTGCCGTAAATTCTGACCCCAGCCTAAAGGTTCTACTTAGTATCATAATTACGTGTATTTCATGAATAATACATCATATTATTGCACGCATTTGAAATTAAATGGGTTTCATTCTTGTATGAAATTACCTACTTTTATATTGTAATTCCAGCGTAGTGGGTCATTAAAATGCTCTGATAGCTTTATGATTCATAGACACAATGACATCTAATTGCTATTTCCTTTCCGTAAATCTCCCTCTATGAACTGAAACGTTTGTAATAGTGTTTGCTCTTTGGGCCTGTGGCCTTATTGATCTGAAATAAACTGACAACAGAAATTGTGACTATCACTATACTATACAAATGTTTTCCCTACAACAACCGATACATTAGATGCATACAGAATTAATACTTTATATACCAAAGGTTTTAGATGACACATTATCTCGACATCATGTGGTATACATGACATTGAAATCGTATTCAGTTGATAGTTTGCCAATTCGTTGCTGTTGGTTCACTTGTCTAGTGGAGAACACTAAGGTGACTACATGCATGCACGTCCACAATAACCCTGTAAAGATTGCATGATCATATTTGCACTAAAAGTAGTCCAATTACTGACATAAAACTAATAAAATATCAATTTAAATATTGGCGCAACGATATCAATCTAGATCAATTCTGCTATATCTATTTCATTGTTTTCCTTCGCATTAAATTTAAATTACAAAGACATCACCATGATTAATTATAGTAGGTTGCTATAAAATTTCGAATCTTAACGGCCTGTGTTTAATTAGATGCAGTGATAAAATTTAGTTTGATAGGTAAATACCAGCTGGTCGATACTAAAGTAATAGCCATAACTACCTCGCTCTGTAGTTTCGTATCGATCAGGTTACATCCATCCAAACCTATTCAAGTTGAACAGACTTCCTCTACCATATTTCTCTTGATTTTTACGCGGCTAAATATAGTTGGCTCTGATCTACGAAATGGCAACGAATCAGTGAAGCGGCCACTGAAGAAAACGTAATATTATCTCATAATGAGTGAATACGTCATTTATTGCCTAATACTGAGCCGAATCAACAGTTTATGAAAATTTCCAGTTTAACATTCCAGTATGACTTTTTACCCTATCAGAGGTGTAACAATACGAATACAAAGGGTGGGTTCAGCATAACGGTTTGCGATCCGTTAAATGTCCACGTCACTGCCGCTGTATCAGAGCTGCAAACTCCCGTCTACGAGAGCTGCGTGTGAGCACATCGCCACCGACGTGGACATTCTAGTTAAACCGTTTTTATCCTGAAGTCGCCCGTTGTTTAAATAATATCCCGGGTTCCTCTCCGTCAAGGCCATCATTCTGTAAACTGACGTCACCCTGTAAGGACATAACATTACTTTTACTCACTTCAAGCCTTATACTAAAACCAAATGCAAGTACAGTTTTCTCGCGAAAAGAGAACAGAATAGGAAATTGTACGGGACATAGGTAAATTCCACAATTTCTAAAACAATTGACCTGCGACCTTCTAAACTTACCCTACAGCTAACAGCAATACAAATGAGATCAACATTAGTTTCAAAAGCAAACCACGAAAAGTAAAATCAGAACGAGACTGTTAACACGAATGGAAAGTGATAGCATTTGACTTGGTCTTTCGAAAGAAACTACTACTACTACTACTAGTAGTACTACAACTAATACTAATACTAATACCACTACCACTACTACCACTACTACTAATAATGTTAATGTTGGGTTCTTATATAGCACTTTCCCACTCCGTGCTCCGCGGAACGCCTCAACTCCCCATTTAAGCGCATACGATTAAAGCCTTCACATTGCAACCTACATCCTACCAGGTCCCCAATTGTACAGCTGGGTTGACTGAGGACTTTAGCCACTCAGAAACAAACAGCAAGGCGGGTCTCGAACCTGCAACCTGCAGATTCCAAGCCGGTCACGCTAACCATTCACCCATCATGACTCCATGAAAACTTATATAGCACTTTCCCACTCCGTGCTCCGCGGAACGCCTCAACTCCCCGGTAGCCATTTAAGCGCATACGATTAAAGCCTTCACATTGCAACCTACATCCTACCAGGTCCCCAATTGTACAGCTGGGTTGACTGAGGACTTTAGCCACTCAGAAACAAACAGCAAGCAGCGACGGGTCTCGAACCTGCAACCTGCAGATTCCAAGCCGGTCACGCTAACCATTCACCCATCATGACTCCATGAAAACTTTACTACTACTACTACTACTACTACTACTACTACAACAACAACAACAACAACAACAACAACAACTACTACTACTACTACTACTACTACTACTACTACTAATACTAATACTACTACTACTACTAATACTATCATGACAATGAAGAAATGTTGACAACGAACCGTCTTAGTATTGAAAAAAGGTGAATATTACATATGTGCTAGAGTTTCCGATCAATAATAAGTGTTAACGTTCCAACATTTCTAGCTTGTAAAGTCCTGTAAAATAATGATGTAGTGAAGGTTTCAAAGCATTTGCATGTACTGACCTACTGTATCCTATCTAGTCTTCATACTCAATTATATTAATAGGTTTGTACAAGTCGACAAGATTCGTGCCACTTGATTCTTTTCATTTGTCTTTTGGGATAGCGACGTGACTGTGTAGGAGTGAATGAGTGGGCTTATTTCTCGGAATTATCATATTGAATGATTACAATTTTAGCACAATTGAACTATAAGGTCCAGTAATGCTATAAACATGGTATAGTGTCTGTCTGACTGTCTGACTGACGGACTGACTGTCTGTCTATCTGGCCGGCTGTGCGTAGATGACTTAAACTCAATAACCGCTGGGTCGATTACTTTGATATTTGATGGGAATGTTACTTCGGGTGTCTAGTTGTTCAAATTGTTCAAATCAAATGATCGCATCACAAATGTGTGGCTTAGGTCTGAAGATGTGAGTTTTAGTTTTAAAAATATGATAGTATATATTACAAATATGATAACAACAGATTTAGAGAGCTAGGCAAATGGATAAACATTAAACAAATAAACACGTGTATACCTAGAAACAACGACCATGCCCATAGCAACATTGAACTTAGTGATTATTGCAAAGATAACAACAAGGATGGGAAGGAATGTGGTTAAGCATTCAAAACTGAACACATGGGCCCAGCAACAAGACCACGTCCATAGCAACAGTGAAATGGCGATGCATATTCCAAAGATAACAACAGAGATGGTTGGGCGACTGGGTAAACAGTTTTTTAAATACATATAGTCGCCCAGCAACTAAATCAATGACATAGTAACAGTGAAACAATGGTGTATATTGTACATGCAATTAAACAGGGATGGGTCGGCATGTGGATAAACATTTTTGAGAAATTAACACATATATTGTACAGTTGTAATACATGGCAATTGGCGCAGTCTTTTTAAAGGAAGTGGGCTATTAGGTAAACCACGACAATCACATGCTATTTATGTCCAGTATGATATTACACAGTCGTGTCTACGATATTGATAAGATACGCCTCTGTTCATATCAGTAGATTATCTTCGTGGGCCATTTCCTTGTAATGATAAGCTGTAACATATGGTATAAATAGACACATCTTTTGCAAATCTTGCCAGTAGTAAGTTACACTTGCCATCATGTTTCAATTTGGTTGGCGAGGGCTGATGGTTGGATTGTTCATTACTCAAACGGTAAGTATCAACGACATTTGGTACATTTGTTTGCAATATTCGGAGGGGGGGGGGCTATATTCGACAAAGGTCAGGGGGTACAGAATAATAAGTAACTAGTTATGTTATCACATAAGCCATGAAATGTAATTTATAATTAGATAATACAATCGCAATAGACTTGAGACAGACACACGCGCGCGCGCACACTCACTCACTCACTCACACACATGCATACATATGTATATAGATAAGTACATAATACTTTTTGTAAAACGTGTATATATTTTAAATATATCTTACAATATATATATGTATATATATTATATACTATATATTGTGCTTGTGAAGATACATATTGTGTGTGTGTGTGTGTGTGAGTGAGTGAGTTAGTGAGTGTCGGTGTGTTTGTTTGTTTGCATGACGTATAATACTGAACAGATACAATCGTCCTTGGTCATGCTTCCTGAATACTTTTACCTTGTTAGGGTATATTGCTTGAATGGTGTAAATTTCTGCAAAAAGGGTCATGTTTAATAGTTTGGAAGCAACAAGTCCTTCATAAAAGCCATGAAATGATATATAAAAACAAACATCTAAAATATATGAACCAAATCTAGAACCAAACGATCAATGTCTACTTTTAGGTTTTCAAAGGATTGGCTCTAATAGAAGTAACAGACTCTGAACTGTACACACTTTTGCATTTGCCGAGTAAGTATTAGATTTACAATTTTATTGCTTCAAATCAACGGGTATCCACGAGTAACCTAATGTAAGGATATGTCACATTCACTTTTCATTTTCATTGATTTTGATCACTCGGTCAAGGTGTCTGCATTTTTAGGTTGCTACGTAGACTCCATGAATATCTGAATATTAACTGAGATTTCAGCTACAATCATGACCTTGGTTTAGTTTGATTAATGCTATAAGTACAATTCACATGCACGTTATGGTTTGCAATCTGTCGTTTATTCAATACATTTCACGTATAGGATTGACATACACTTAAGCTGTGCTCCAGTTGGTTGTGATACATTAACCACTTTGTCGAAAATGTTCAACTTGAGTGTCAATATTTGCTCCTTTAATCAAGTACGGTGCTTTTCTTTTCCCTAACCAGAACAGTAGGTACATGTATATGGTTATGAAACCCAAAAGAATACACGTTTTGTAAGTTTTGTAATATTATTGTATAAATACTTTCATACTTGGCAGCGTGTACAGAGAATGGTGGTGCCAACGGCGTGATTTGTAACCAGATTGAATTTTATCCCGAGTCCCTTGCATGTTATGATGAATTAAAATCCCTATCTGACTGTACCTCACTCACATCATGTCTACATACCGTGTGTAAAGATATACAGCCGATGTGTGATTGGAATGAGCCAGAGAGTAATTATTGCATTGTGGCTGATGTTATGCAATTCATTTTGGACCAGGGAGGTAAGAATATAAGTTTCTTTTTTAGAGTGACAGGAAGTGATCTGATTAAACGAATCACTGTGATACTTTCCAGTATCATTCAATGGTTCCTGGTTTCAATTTAGAGAGAAAATGATTGTTCTTAAGAAACAAACGTTCATGAAATAAGTAAATGATGTATAGCTTCCCTTGGCTTGTGTTCATATTATAGGTTTAGCTTGCACTTCACCCATACAAAAGACAATGAAACAATACTGTATAAATTGATATTTTAGAAAGGTATCATTTCTTTTTATCAAAACCTTAAAACATATCAGTTTTATTACCTATACCTGACGCTGACGTTCATTGTCTTCATGTGATTGATTGGTTGGTTGGTTGGTTGGTTGGTTGGTTGGTTGGTTGGTTGGTTGGTTGGTTGGTTGGTTGGTTGGTTGGTTGGTTGGTTGGTTGGTTGGTTGGTTGGTTGGTTGGTTGGTTGGTTGGTTGGTTGGTTGGTTGGTTGGTTGGTTGATTGATTGATTGATTGATTGATTGATTGATTGATTGATTGATTGATTGATTGATTGATTGATTGATTGATTGATTGATTAACTGACTGACTGACTGACTGACTGGCTGACTGGCTGACTGACTGACTGACTGACTGACTGACTGGCTGGCTGGCTATGAGTCCTTATCTATTCTAGCTATCTAACATAAAATAGCTATACTTGACATGAGTTATACAGTATCCGTACCTAAACTTTTCCCCCATTTTCTGTGAACCATTGAGGTTTGCCTAGTATAGGACTGCCGCTTGAAGGGCTACCAAAACTCCTTATTTACCTGGCGACCAGATACGGAATAGAATGTAAGTGAACGCATTTGTTCGCCAAGGCTGACGTTAGTTCTGCCGATTTTTAGCTTCAGTTTTTACTTTCTGACTAGAAAGACATCCTTGCATATTCATTCTAATAACAGATGACTGGTAACAAGATTTGTTTTTTTAGACAGGTATACTAAATCATAGGTTCTATTGACATGGTATACCAAATCATAGAAGGTTCTATTGACATCATGGGTATACTAAATCATAGAAGGTTCTATTGACATCATGGGTATACTAAATCATAGAAGGTTCTATTGACATCATGGGTATACTAAATCATAGAAGGTTCTAATGTCATCATCCTTATTTTGATTGTTCTGCAGTTTGTGATGGTTACTTGATTAAATGTGAGGAGCATCCAAATGGTTGTGTCGCATTGGAAGAGCTATGCCCACCAAACCAGTATTACAATTGTTATTGTGGACTAGGTGGCGCTTTAGAAGGCATTCACAATTTGCGTAAGTTTAAGTATATAGACAAATCGAAATCGGGTTGTTGTTGTTGTTGTTGTTGTTGTTGTTGTTGTTGTTGTTGTTGTTAGTTTGTCTTTTCATTAACTTGTTCTAAGTAAAGAAATCATTGTCCATCCTTCTCTACTTATTAGACATAAGTACGGGGCAAATAAGTATTCCCAAGACTGGGAGTTGTGACTTTGATCATCGAAGGACTTTATTTCACCCATGCCTTTAGTCACATCTGAAAGAGCACTATGATATAGATTTATAATGTATGTATGGAAGTGCGTGTTTCACTAATTGTATCAATTTCCGATACATTTTAAGCAGGGCATGCTGTGTAATTTCGTCCGTCCTTTGGGGGGTGTATAAGCGGTATTGTGCTGTTAATGTACCTAATCATATGTATGATTGATTTTGTTTTTATTGCAGAGACCAAGGCGAAACTTAAAGCCCGGTAACATGCAACAGCGATTCCGTCAACACTTTCGAGATGAATTTGTCACGTGTTCTCGTTATTTGCCAGGAATAATGTGGAGAATTGTATACAAAATTTAGACAACCTGTACTAATAACTTTATTAAACATTTATTCAAAATAAAACCAGATCTGCCAATTCAGAGTTGTTTAGTGTAATTATATAAACATTGAACTTCATAACCAGCAAATGACGAATCAAGAAATGCTGTCTAAAAGTCTCCGAAATTAACTAATAACGGAGATATTAATGCTTTTGTTTTTGGTTGCACTCTAGCAATGTATAACTTTACCCAACAGCCTTTCCGTGAGAATGCAACGACCAGATAACTGAGGATCAGAAATTATTTCATTGTGATTACCCGATTGGTTAAAGTTATTCCACAACATTTTAATCTCTTCCCAAAGTTTTCGTCACTCATCTCCCAACAGAAAACACTGTCACAGCAACAACATAAATATACACGTAGATTTATGTACATAATATGTCTATAAAAAGTTGTGTCAAAATAAAATGTTGATATGGTACAAAGTCATGTCCCTTCTGTAAAACATGAGACATAAAATATATACTTGGATAACTGTATGAAACTAAGTATTATACATAAATAAGAATATTATACACAATTACAGTTGGCCATTTGATTTTTCACTATCAGTGTTGGAAAAATCGCACAAGTCGCTTGTTTGACTGTTTGTTTGTTTGTTTGTTTGTTTGTTCGCACATTAACATATTTTTGTAATAGATCGCTTCTACTTATAATTGAAAAAGAATTTTTTTTTTTTTAAATCAGCGGGTCTGACTATAAAAGAGTCAACGCGAAATAATTGTAAGTCCAATGGAATTGGACAAGGATGGTTGCAAATATACAAACGCTTCTCGTATACATGGTCATCAAGTTAGATTAATGGATATAGTATACAGTACATTGTGGACACTCTAGGACTAAACAAGAAAAGTAACGACTGCCACCACAGTCGCCGAGATCAAGAAAACGCTAAAAACCATGATGGCGTTGTTCCAGAATCGAAGCGTCGTTTTCAAACCGATAATTGTGTCTTGCCCATCCCCTGCGTCAATGTTAGTAACGCCCACCACGTAGGACACAATCAAAATCATCATTTCCACAAAGATACATATGGAAAGGGAGACGATAGTAACCAATTCCAGTGTATTCCCATTGACCCTATCATAAACGATGAGGGAGATCAGAATTCCAAGGTGCGTCACAAAAAGGCTGAAATCCAACGCAGCCAGTCCAAGTGTTTTTACACTGGTATAACCATTGAAACTGTGACGCTGTAGGACAAATGACAAATGGTTTTTAGCAAACAAATTCAACCGTTTGAATTGAAATGGTGACAAAACACACACACACACACATACATACATACATACATACATACATACATACATACATACATACGTACGTACGTACGTACATACATACATACATACATACATACATACATACACATATGCATGCATGCATGCACGCACGCACGCGCAGGCATACCACCACCCACCCCCACTCCACCCCCACCCCCCACACACACACATGGCTTAATCCAAGGAAATAAGTTAACAGTTGCAACTCAGAGTTTCAAGCTTCTACGATCTCTTAGTGGTGAGTGTATGTATGTGAGTGTATGTATGTGAGTGTATGTATGTGACGAGATTGCGTTCTCAGTGACAGTTTTCGACGTTCGAATCTTGTGAGTATGTACGCTCAGAAAATATAGTGGTCTGGCAGAGCTATTGAACACTTTGGTCCACAACCGCATAATCCGCATGTTCCCCTGATAATGCTAATGCGAAAAACCATAGAATTGCATCCCTGGCTTTTACCTTTCACCTTTATATATATGAACATATATCCCTTCCTAGATATTTTGAATAGCATGTATTCTCCTTACCTTATGGTCTGGTTCGCCTTCACAAATCCATACTGTGTTTTGATCCAAAGCTTGCAAAGAGAAGAACCCGCCTGACGTAGGTCCAACCAGTCTGTTATCGTCCCTGGACTTTAACAACACGGTCTTTGAGTCTAAGCCAAACAACTTTGCCAATATCTTTCGATTTAAGTGTGCTTCATTTAACCAGACTTTGGATTCCATACGATGTGTTCCAAACCCTACATTACCACGGATTTCACGACCAGGGACATCGCCAGCGCTTTCAGTGTCGCCTACTTGTCCCGCCATGGGAATAGGACTAATGGCATTGCTATTGCTTGCTGACATTTTGACGTAACTTGACTTTTAAACTTGACACACCTTTCACTACTGGCAAGTGCCTGAAGTATGTAGAGTGTATTGTGATAATCACGGTAGGACTTTACAGCAGATTATTTACAACACTAGAAAATAAAGTAATAAACGGGCGTTACTTGGCAATAGCTATTATAATATGTGGCATATTTACTATGACTAACGACAACCTTTACGTCGATAATGTAGATATGAATACTCCTTTGTTTGAGAAATTTTTTTTTTCTAACATCAAATTACTTCAACGTGTGATTTTGTGTAAATAATGACATGATCACTGTATAAACATACGAAGGCCACCAACCTCTGACTTCTGTCAGAGTTCCGTGTATGTATGTGTTTTCCTTTCGTCTCCTCCCTCTCTGTCATTTGCATACCCAACATTGGTTGACAAACAATTTTGCTATTTTTAGAAGTTCTGATAAATAATTATTTCTCGTTTGTTTCTCCTTATATAAAATGTAGTTGCCCGATGTCAAATCAATAAATCAAACTGAACAACGACAAATAAATGGGCAAGCCAAGTAGTTCCTATTCACCGGCGCAAGTCCCTGCTGTCTAATCTTGAATAGTTTCATTTACAGAGTGTATACGGTTTTCTTACTTACTTGTCAAAGTTTGATACACGTTCGAAAAATAGGATTGTTAAATCAATCATAAATCTTCAAGTTATTGTACAGTATATGTTTATACAGTTGTTACACTGCGTTACCATGACAACAATGTGCAATCGCCATATTCACCATGCAAGCAGTGCGAAAGCATAACACTCTATTCAAACAATGCATGACTCCAGGATCATCACACCAGGCAAGGTATCAACTAGCTATACATGGATATATGTAATACGGGACTCTGTCAAGTCTTTGCCCATGTCTTTAAGGTCCATAACGCATATAGCCAGAGCTAGGTGTCACCAACAAGTAACTTCATTGTTCTCATCTCAACAGGCCTGTCCTTACCACGCATCGTGGATTATCGATTTTAGCGCGAATTTCAATAAAGTAAGCAGTGTCGTAGTGTATAAGTATAATAAACCTATACCAGAAATGCATAAAAGTACTGAATCACACGCGCGCGCGTGTATGTATGTGTATGTGTGTGTGTGTGTGTGTGTGTGTGTGTGTGTGTTTGTGTTTGTTTATTTGATTTTGTTTTTGTTGTTTGTTAACTGCAGACACACAGAGCACCCACTATTCACCAATTTCCGAATTGTTATGTATACTACATAAAGTAGAGACTAAACAATAAATGAGGGTATTAACTTTTTAAACTGAAGGTGAAAGCTTTATGTTATAATAGTCGTATCTTTGCTTGACTTCCACCTAACGCTGTGATGATTGACTGGCTATAGCGGATAGGGATAATTATTTTGTATAAAAACAACAAATGATTGGACATATATAAAGTTCGACTACAGGTGTTAAGAAAAAGACCTGCAAAAGTATTGAAATGTCTTGACCTATCTAGGCCTATGACCTTATCTGTGTCAGAGCCTATCAAATGGTAGACATGACAACGAAAACAAGGTATAGTCTAATGGTCGTTTTCCACAATTTAAAGTTTATTGTCTCACTGGAATCCAAACAAGGAAAAAAGTGGACATTAACAAACAATCCATTACTCATAAGCTTGTGCCTGGTATACAAACATGATTCGGAATGTAGCATTTCCTTCTTTTGGCTTCTAAATAATGACAAAATTATTGACAAAATATATGTTATACATTTATAACTTCGCCCTTGTCATTTCCAATCATACCAAATGCAGTCAATCTATGTAAATACATTACTGTTCAACAGGTTATTGTAATCAATGTAGCTGTGCTTTGTCAATTCGGTGATTTTTAATATAAATAACACCCCTGATCTGTGCACGTGGATTTACAGTGAATATAAAATACAAGCTAAATTATAAAATATAGTTATATAGATAAAAATACTTTCAAAATACAAACAGTTCTTGTGTTTGCAATGATCCTGTGGAACTATTGCAATATTATATAGCAAATGCACAGTGATCAGTTTCAACCATAGACTCATATTGTAAATAAGTGTTTGAGACACACTTAGTAAACTGTAAATATTTCGACACATGAACTATACATTTGTTTTAAATGTTTGATGTTGACGTCTCTGAACACTGAACTAGACAAGGAAAGTGACGACAACAATTACAGTTAATGTAATTAAGAGTACACTCAGGACAGTAACGCTGCTGTTCCAGAATCGAAGTGTCGTCTTCAGACCAATAATTGTCTCTTGTCCGTCACCTTCATCAACGTTAGTAATTCCCACCACGTACAAGACAATCAAAATCGCCATCTCTACAAAGATGCATATGGATAGACAAACTATCGTTGCTACTTCCAGTCGGCTGCTAGTGTTCCTTTCATAGACAAAGAGGGAAATCAGCAGTCCCAGGTGAGTCAAAAACAAACTGAAATCTAATGCAGCGAGACCAACTGTCTTCATACTAGCATAACCATTAAAGCTGTGACGCTGTCGAAAAAAGAGAGAGAGCAATATATGTAAGGATATGAAAACAAACCACACACACACACACACACACACACACACACACGTGCACACGCATTAATGCATGCATACTGCTTGACTGACTGACTGACTGCTTGACTGACTGACTGACTGACTGACGACATTGGCAGATCTCACAAACAATATACGTATACTCCTCATAGCTTCCGAGATGATATTTACATACCTTGTGATCTGGTTCTCCTTCACAAATCCATACTGTGTTGTGATCTAATGCTTGCATAGAGAAGGATCCATTCGACATGGGCCCTATAAGTCTGTTGTCATCCTCGGACTTCAGCATCACTGTCATGGGGTCCAAACCAAACATCTTGGACAATATTCTTCGATTCAACTGTGCTTCACATAACCAGACTTTGGTGGTCATGCGATGAGTTCCAAAGCCCATGTTCCCACGAATTTCCCGGCCAGACACTTCACCATCTTGGCTATCTCTTTCGGGAATCGGACTAGCCCCAACACTATTTAGAGAGTACATTGCACAGTTCGTTCTACTGGAAACCAAAACCTACTGATCTGTTAGAAACGGATACCGTACAATAAAATTTAATGCGTTCGTTGATTTTTAAAGGGTGTGTTGCTATGCTAGTTACGTAATCGATTGTGTATTATCTATTGTGTGTCCTCCATCCCGAAAGTCATAAAAAGGTAGAAAGAACACCGTTGATTTGGCAAACAAAATCCAACTTTATCAGAAAAACGATTGTCTACATTATACATGTCTGCATACATACATATACACATGCATACATGATTATACTGCAGAGAGTCACAAAACTGCTTACGTCCACATCATCCATGCCGTAGTATGAATATACTCAACGCACAGTCATGTACACTTTACGCGAAAAAAATAGACCTCAATAAAAATATGTATAGTAAATATTTTATTCCAAGGGCGATATCTTAAAAGAAATAGACGAATAATCGTATGAAATAAATATAAACGGTACATTAGATCGGAAACTATGCGTCTTGTTTTCTATCCCAAAAAGTCATCGATGACTCCTTGATGTTCCACGTACCACAATTACACATTACATTAATGAGTAGTTTCTTGCAGAAAGTGAACGACATATTGATTACTTCAGACCTTAAAGAGCAACCATTTCTTCTTGTCAGCTTGAAGGACATTTATCTCCTTACAAGACAATAGGTATCATTGATTCCATATCAATATCACTGGACATAGAGTTTTTGTTTTGTGGAACCTTCAGTAATTATAAGGGGGAGGGGGGTCAAGCACTTTACGAAATCAAGCAGACACATCGATAATTTTAATGGCATGTGTCGTTTCCAACTACCACCAACACAGTGATTTTGTGTGAAGGCACTTCATGAACTAATACCTGTGTTAGGATCTAATTGGCATATAGCTGAAGGCCAGATCTCCCAAAGACTTGACGAGCGCACTGACGACATTGTTGGGACTGAGGTCAACATTCCATCTCCACCATATTATCCTCAATATCTTACCATAGTTTTCCATTCACTCCGTAAGACCCACTCCTCTCCTCACGTCACGTCACGTCACGTCACGATAAATGATTCACTGAATGGTTATCAGTAGCAATTTGACTAATGTTTTCCGACAAATTACAGTACTATGGTGGCAGTGATGGGATCTTGCAGCAGTGGACGCCAACATCACAGACTAATTCCCTTTGCTCCGTCCCTACCCTTTATAATTTAATTACTGAATACACCCTTGCTACAAAACGACAATATCGCATCTCTCCGCAAAAGGTACAATGAACTCATTTTATACGCATAAGTATATATTTACAACTTCTTTCATACTTTCGAGGATAAATAATAGCCAAAGGTATTCTTCATAACATGACAAAATATCACAGTGTCCTACAGCATGCAGTATATATAACATGTATATACTTTACATTGCCAATGAAAACTATTCCAGTAATATACGCAATTGGATGTGTCAAATCTCTAGGCATGGTGGGGTGAAAGTTCAAACCAGCTTTGTTAATATTGTTAATATTTATTGCTGACAAAATTATATATATACATTATCACGGATAGCCTTCATATAGCTATCATGTAACGAATATGCTATAAATTATTTATCATTAACTATACCAAGGTCAAATTTAGATAAATTGTGTGCTTCTGATAAGCCGACCGACCCTAGTTTTTTGATATTCAAAACTAACAATTTACTTCAATTTCCGTGTAAATTTTCTTTCCAATCTATTTTCAGTCATTTTTACCTTCCGTAAGGAGGTTATAATTTAGGGATGAATAGTCTATGTGTCTGTCTGTCTGTCTGTATGTGTGTGTGTGTGTGTGTGTGTGTGTGTATGTATGTATGTATGTATGTATGTATGTATGTGTTTGTATGTATGTATGTATGTATGTATGTATGTATGTATGTATGTATGTATGCTGCATGCATGCATGCTGTGCTTGAAATATCATACTACATTTGAAATGAAATATTAATAAGTTTACGCTAAGAAATCCTTCAATAGTACTGCTGGCAGACATCCACATTTAGCAATGCAAATTTAGGAGTTCGTGTACGTATATGATCCCGAATTATGATTCCCAGTCGTAGGGGACTACATGATGTTTAAATAGGTATTAAGTAAATTCTTCACGGACAATAAAAATCTGTTATTGCTGACTGTGAAATGTGGAATGCGGAATTCAGAAAGTGGTGGGTATAAATTATACTCGACATGACATTTATAATGATGGTAAACAGAAAAAGCCTAGTTGAGTGTTGACACTTTGGCTTGTATATCACCTGATCTGTGCTAACCTTTGCAACTAGCACCTTAGACTGTCTTTTCGTCGACAGATGCCCATGGTTTCTTTGTTAACTTTGACACGATATTCAGCCAAAAGTACGACATTTGTTTTTCACGACAACAGGTATGTAGTAAAC
Source organism: Glandiceps talaboti (assembly GCF_964340395.1). Classification (NCBI taxonomy): domain Eukaryota; kingdom Metazoa; phylum Hemichordata; class Enteropneusta; family Spengelidae; genus Glandiceps; species Glandiceps talaboti. Next base: position 24,070,216 of record NC_135550.1, read on the forward strand.
CTGGTTATTTCCTGCACTTACAATATTTCTTTTTTTGTGTATTTTGCGATTGATTTCACGTGGCCTTCAATTATAAATCCGTACGTGAGTAGGTGATACTTTTCGTCATATCTGTCTCTCATTACCTGTGATTTCAGTATATTAACACACTATACAGGAGGCAACACGTTTATTTGGGGCCATGACATGGAGCGCAATCCCGCTATCACTATGTCATAGAGAGACTAAGATCAGGTACATAATGGCACTTTGCTTTTGACAGTTTGTCAAGCCGTTAACTCTACGAACAAACGAGATAACCGTATAGTTTGCAAAAACTACTAAAATTTCACTTGTAGCTCCTCTGCATAGTTTGTGCTTTCTTTGTTTAGATAAAGAGTAGCATATTGGAACATAAGTAGTTACAGTCATCCTATCATATTGGAAGTCAATAGAAAGACCTAGGACCATCTGTGAGGAGCTCGCCGTAAATTCTGCTCAAAATGGCCACTTATCCTGGGTAAACAGGTGGGTTGCGCATATAACTCATGAATGATTGCAATAAGGCAGCATAGTGAATCATGTAAGAGAGTACATGCTAACCTGTATCGGTCATTTAAAGGTATTTAAAGGAAACTAAAACTAAACTAAAATTCAACACTTCAGCGAATACAAGACTCCATTTAACACATATTGTAAAATGCAGTAGTTTTCACCAAATATAATGGCAGCAACCTAACGATTTTTTCTCAACAAACTAAATTTGTACGTGACACGGGAGTGTTTCAAGCAAGTAATTTTAGACTAGTATTCACGTTGTATATACATAAGACTTTATCTTCAGTTTAGAGAAAATAGATGCAACTATTTAACACTACATTGGTAACATCTAACACCTCCATCACAGAAAACAAAAGGCTCCAACATTACTCACATTTACGACAGTATAGTTTCGAAGTAGCGATAGAAACCAACATAAACACCCAAAGTTTGCATGCCTCGGTATGAAGGCACAGACTAAAGTCTCACATGAAATGACGGAAGAACAGTCATATAGTGTAATATTTAACCCACTAGAAACAATATGTGTATGCACGGTACATTTGAAAGATGAAGAGGGGTCAAAGATTGGAACGAACCGATACTTCTGTCTGAAAAAGACTAGTGCGTGTGCTGATACGGTATGCTGGTGGAAGGTATGAGTGGAGAGTAACCAGCTCAATATTTGTTTTAGATTTTCTCACTACCTGGGGGCGTTCACAACACATTGACTCTCAAAATCTAAAAAAAAACAATAAGCTGTAATTGCTACCAAACGTCATGGGACAACAGTTGTCCCCCGAAAATAAATTTTAAAATCTTAAAAATATAAACAATGTCATCCTCATTGTCAAAGCGTTGCTATTGACCCTTTCCTCACAGACATAAATTTAGGAAGGCAGGCAGGCAGGCAGACAGACAGACAGACAGACAGACAGACAGACAGACAGACTCAGATAGATGCCAATACTCTCATATATCACGTGCATTGCGCATCCAGTAAATACAATGCAAGTAAATTTACGGACCCGAAATCGCAACAAAATAAAATGATGGAAGCTAGTGGTTGGACATAGACCTCGACTACAGGTAGTAACAACATACCCCACAAAAACAAGAAGTGCAATTCATCCTATGGAACAGAATATGACAAACCTGTAAATGAAATGGGTGAGACTCGAGTTAGATCCTCTCATTCCCACTTTTTGACCTTGCACTTCACTCAATGAGATCTTTAATCTGAAAGGGAAAATGTATTTATATGATTCGTTCTTAGCCTCTGTAATACAGTGCCTATTACCGACTGACACCACACAATGGAGTACTGAATACCCTTGCCAAACCCATATAATGTTATCAGGCAGTTGACATGAGTGAGCCAAGGAATTGGTTTATTACACAGGTTAGTGGTAATATATACCCTGCGTTTATTGTACGTTTTATGGTTGTCATCTTCAATGTTATCACTACTATTCGTGGGACATCTAACAAATTGAGCTATTAAACAACTCTTTGAAATCAATGAACAAATCATCCTAAATTCGTCAATGAACAGTTTGGATGTGAATGCTGATTGTCACTGTTTGTTATATTAATGTCTAATTTGAAGACATTTTACAGCAAGAAATTATAATAGCTGTTTAATTTTTCATATGCGTTTTCCTTTTGCATTTTCAACATGAAATTTGTTTTGTTTTGAAATGCTTTGTTACAACTCGACAAGGCGACATAATCCATATACCATGGTGTGACCAGCTTTAATTTTTCCTATAGTGACATGTAAAATGGGATCCGGAATTTCAAAACGCACAGCCACTGATAATATTACTCCGCCATCTCCAAAACATGACGCCTCCAAGAAAGGTCTACGAGTCATTCCAGACGAGTTGATCGAGTATGAAAGAACTGATGTCAAGACACTGATACTGTCGTACAATCGCCTAACGTCCATTTCCGGTGACATCAGCGCGCTGACAGGTCTACGATACATTGATCTAAGCAACAATAATATCAGTTGGATATCGTATGAATTATATGCGCTACCAAATCTTACATATCTCAATCTAACAGGGAATTCTTTAGCAGACATCAATGGTGTTCAAAGTGGGACAAATCTTCGGTACTTGAATATCAGCGGTAATAAATTCTCTAAACTAAACAAGGAGGTGTTTAATCTTCACAAGCTTAAACAACTTTTGGTAGCCGACAACTCAATTGCTGTGATTCCCAATGAAATAAAAGGGCTTCGGCAGCTGCTGGCCCTTGACTGGAGTCGGAACGGTGTTCGTTCTCTAGAGGAGAGGCTCATAGCTAATCTACCTTCCACCTTAATGACGCTAAATCTTTGTGCAAAACTATTGTCTGACCCCGTCCTGACTATTTCCATTCCTGCAAATATTAACTCATACTTGAAACAGTTGGCAAACCTGGACCTAAGTCACAACCACCTTGACAAAAATGTTCCTGCTGGCGATGCTGGTGTTCTGGAAAACCTGTCCCTTATTACAACCCTCACCCATCTCGATGTACGAGGCAACAACATACAAGTCATTCCTGTCAACTTTGGCAACCTCACAAAGCTTCAAAAGTGTGTTCTGTCAATAAATGAAATAAGCACACTTCCTGAAGTACCAATGCATAAACTAACCCAAATGAAACATCTTGAGTTGGATAAAAACTGCATAACTGACATATCAACTTCACTCGAGAAAATGAAACTCGTTCGTCTGTCCTTGAGAGATAATGTCATCGAGAGCATACCACCAAAGATTGCCCAGCCAAGCATGAAAGAACTCTACTTGGATAACAACAAACTCTCAGATCTCTCAAACATCAACTTCCCAAGAATGCAGAATCTAAAGCTCCTGTCACTACGGAACAACAAAATAACGAATCTCCCTGCAGATTTGAGCAAATTGAAGCATTTGAAGACACTTGATGTACATGGTAATGTTATTTCTGGTCTTCCTGAAAATTTCCACTGTGAAGTTCTAACGAACTTAGATATCTCAAGAAATAAACTGGAAAAATTCCCTTGTCAACTTCAGAATTTTCCAGCACTCAAGAAGGTGACCTTGGAAGGAAACGAGATTTGTGATTCGACTGAGGTTAGTGATAACACTCGTGGTATCGAGAACCTTAAAGAGATTGACCTAAAGAACAATAAGGTGGGTCATATTCCTTTGGAGTGCCTTAAAAGCAGCGACCTGACCAAGTTGGATATTGGTGGTAACTGTGTGGAGATTATACCAGGTGATATCAAAGACCTTACACATTTGAAGTCACTGTCAATTGAAGATAACGAACTAAGTGCTGTTCCTACTGCAGTATTTGAACACCCCACACTGGAGGAGTTCCATGCCAAGAATAATCGGATAAATACCATCACAAACGCCATACCTCCTGCAGAGGAAGCTAACTCAAAGTTGCAGGTCATTGATATCAGTGGTAATCGTGTGAAATGTATTCCACCATCAATTAAGAATGCTACCAGGTTGAAAAGAGTTGACCTTTCCAACAACCAGCTGTACTTCGTATCACACGCCTTAAAGGAGTTAGAAAACAACGCTGCAACTAGGTCAAATGCTCCAATTCTGGAAATAAAGGTCACTGGCAACATAATGAGAGATATTCCGCCTGGGATTGATAAAACTAAACCTTTGAAAGCCATTTTAGCTGATATGGAAAAAGCTGAGAAAAAAGGAAGTTCACTCATGTCAAGTCAAGTCAAGAGAGGACGAATAATATTGATAGGAGCACAGAAGTCAGGCAAGTCTACTCTAAAACGGAAACTCTTGAGAGTGTCTAGTAAGACATTGGCCCAATTTCAAGATGAGAATGAATCTTGCAATGGTAGTAATGAGGATGAAGCTGGCGTTGAGCAGACTTTGTTGGATACATCTGCTGCAAGACAGTCAGTTGGTTATGATGGAGTGTCATTTATGGATACTGTCATCTGTCCTATAACAGACACAATTGATGTTGAGGTCACTGACTGTGGAGGTGGTGGTCAGCTCCAATCTGTTTATCAGCTATTTTACTCAAGGAACTCTCTCTATGCCATTGTAGTGAACCTCAGTCAGTATAAGCCAACATCAGAGGAAAGCTTTCAGAAACTGGTAGGATACTGGATCAAAGATATAATTTCATCCATTGGAAGTGAAGTTGTAATCTGCATCATTGGTACCCATGCCGACATGCTATCCAGCGAAAAGCTTGAAGAAAGTGTTAATACAATCAGTGCTAGGCTTCAGAAGTTCTTCAAGGATTCCCAGAGAGAGGCACAGCTACAAGCAGATCCACTGGTTTGTTCTTCACCCTGTGATGTCATACTGGCAGGCGGAGTGGCAAATGTGTCATCGAACACCCAGATATTTCACTGCAAACAACGACTGGTAGACATCATTCAAAGTAGTGATTACAGACTCCTTCCAATCGACCTCGCAAATAAGGAGACCCTACAAGTCAATAAAATGTTGGAAATCGAGAAAGCCTTGCACGAAAAGAGGATTGAGGATGATCCACTTTCAAGAGTGACTCTGAAAATGTCAGAATTTGAGGATAATGCCCGAAGAACAGGATTGCCTGAGGGATGTCTTGAAGAAGCAATTGGATATCTCAAATGCATAGGTGTACTTCAGCAATACAATAATGTGCCTATGCTGAAAGAGTACATTTTCCATAACTTGGATTTCATTAAAGATGTACTTGAATCAGTTTTGGGAAAGGCACGTGAGGAAATCTTAAACATCCACAACTTTGCACCAGGTGATCGGGATGTTACCTACACTGTAGTGAAAGCCATATTTGATAAGAAAGCAATCCTTTCCGAGGATGTAATAAGATGTTGCATCTTGAATCACTTAGAATTGGATGAAGATGTCATGTCCCTTGTCATTGAATTATTAGTCGGCTTCAGAGTCTGCTATGAAGTAGATATGGCTGGTAATGAAGGAGCTTTCCTCCATGCTATTGATGACGACGATTCCCCTCCAATATTGCTTCGCTTTCCTTGCTATCTTCAACAGACGGCTACCATTCCACACAACTTTCGACCAGTGTTCGAAGTCAAGTTTAGCTTCCCTTGGTACTTTCCATCGAGACTTATGCATGTATTTGTATGCACTGTCAACGACAAGGTCAGGAATGAATGGACGGGAGGGTTTCATGCAAATTTCGACGGAATTACAACAGTGGCTATGGTACAACAAATCGACCAGGTTAAATCACTTCTCATCAGAGCAGCGATGAAAGACAGTATGGTGTCTACATTTAATGTTCTGACTTCAGAAATAGTAGGAAAACTGAAAGATATGATACGATCGAACTGGGAATTACTGAGGTTTAATGCCCATCTTAAAGTTATCTGTCCAACAGGTACAGGATGTCGACAAGCCTACAACTCAGCTGCTCATGTGTGGAACGCATATCCAAAAGATTCATCTGAGATTGACATTATTATGAAGGAGTGTGAACATACACAAGAAAGTAAGTTTAGGGATTCAACACTCAATATTCAATATACACGTTGAATCTAAACAGTAAACAATGAGTTGATTTAAGAAAGTATACTTTTAATACCAGCATATTTATATTTTATTTATTCGCTTTGTGTAACTACTAGTTCAGGTCTTTATCAGCTGTAGATATGTTGTATTTAACACTGTATAGTAACCTTTCCTTCAATTCATCATTTGTTTGGTGATGTTAGCTCTCCACTTGTGCGCATCTCAAAGTGTGCATATATTTTTTTGAAAACTTATATTACCAGGGGTATTCACTTATACTGATCGGTGTTTTTCTTTGTTTCACGTTAATACAGAAGAACCCGTTGAAGAAGTGACACGTAAGTTATATTTTGGCAATTCTCGTCACCATTGTATGTCAAAGATAGATACCACTACATTGTGTATTATGTAAAGATATATTATTAAGGGAATCACAATATTCATTTTATATTATGAGGGAAAACGCTATAGCAATTTCAAAAACAACAATATACCGCCTGGCCAAAGGTTTTGTTGCACATATTTAGACATTTAACTTATGAAGAAATGTGTCGAGGAAGAAACAGATAATGCTCTCTCTCTCTCTGTTTGATGTTTGTTTGTCTGTCTGTCTGTCTGTCTGTCTGTCTGTCTGTCTGTCTGTCTCTCTCTCTCTCTCTCTCTCTCTCTCTCTCTCTCTCTCTCTCTCTCTCTCTCTCTCTCTCTCTCTCTCTCTCTCTCTCTCTCTCAAATACATAGGCAGAGAAATTTCAACAGCCGCGGAATTTGTGTGTGACAAGCTAGACCCAACGAAATGGAAGCTATTAGCACAACAGCTGGGGATACCTGACATCAGGGTTCGGGAAATTGACAAAGTCTGTTTTGATTACAAGGAAAAACTATGGTCTCTGCTGGAGAAATGGCAGGCAAGATTTCAAGTCGCTCAGGCTGTGGTTAGCGGACAGCGTGATCGATTGATCAAAGCACTACAAGTAATGGGGGAAACGTCGTTAGCTCAGGAACTCGCAGCACTCGAAAATTACTGAACTAGACAGTTGGACAACTTCAAAAAGCTAACCTAGCATCTATATTTGGTCTACGAGAATATCGTAATAAAATTACACTAACTAAATACTTTTCGTCGAGATTCCGAAGTCTAAACAGTTAAAATCGAAGACAAGTCTTCAGTGTGTCAACATCCTACCAGAATCTATCCATTCGGTGTACATTTATGTATACGTATATCATAGTTTGGTCCATTACATAAATCTAAAATCTACATCGCAGATTCCTAACGGACACATTTTGGATAACGACAAACTGCGATTTGCCACTTTACAGCACTGTAAACCCAAGGCGACTTTCAGGACAGACCCAACACTTCCAAATAACTATTAACGAAATGAATTTTAAGAAAAAAAGGTTTTGCTGTGACCTAACATTTCAATACGTTATTTACATACGCATGCTACGTTTTATTTTATCCGTCCACTGTAAGAAGATTGTATTGTACCAAACTCAACTTTTGAACCACTGTGACAGCTTGTATTTTGTAGTCATGGCAATAATCAGCGAGATTAGATCTCAGACACACCTCAGACTGTAATGGAATTGCGATATCGTCCAAGGTAACATGTTCCACATGTATTCACTACTTGCTAAATCAAACATCACTACCAGGAAATTTAAATCTTTCCTCTTTATCATACCCCCCCCCTCCAAAAAAAATCATGTGTGACTCACAGAGAGACTTATTTTGTTTCTGATAGGTCACTGACAGTGTTAATCAACTTGGATGCATGCTAAGTGTATAAAACAGTCCATTGATTGTTTATAAATAACCTTAATACCATCGCATTTTATCATAATTACACTAAGAAGGTAAACAAAGCTAACAACAGATCGACCTTGACCCAAAGTAGAACATGTAGCGGGCACCGTCAAATTTTGAAAGAATAAACATGCCATCCAGTTTGAATTTATATTGTGCAATGTTTTTAGAATATAACGGATAAGCTATTTATTAGTACTCCTAATACACTATAAATGTTTTGCTGATTGTAAACCTTTCACAACTGTTTAGTGGGCTGGAAACAAATGTCTGCTGTACATAGCAACCGCAATGAAAAATTGAATCTATAGAAATATTTCAAACAAGTAATACATTGATCGGCAATGCTTGGATTCGATTCAACATACGGTTACTAGTAGTCACGTCACACACGAGGCTGATTTCAGCAAAATGTGGTCAGCTTTGCTGAGATATGTGTCTGTTTGTAACCAAACTTAGTACAGTCGCTTTACTCTCAAAATGACGTTTGTAACCTCGTCTATCTCGGACAAACCTCCTCTGTATCGATCTGTTATATAAAGCAAATTTTTATTTTTATTGAGAGTGGAAAAATGATAAGCCTAGGTATGAGCGTCAGTCTTTTAAAGAACGTGTCTCCAAATGTTGTGTAAGACTATTTTACTTGTATTTAAGATTGGATAATCAAAGAACTTTCTTTACACTGTGGATATAGTAATCATCATGAAAAATCATTGCTAAAGGAGGGAAATGCACACCCTTTCGATATATTATGTCGGAACAAAATGAAATTAATGTAATGTTGAGTTATTATTTTCGGGTGTTGTACAGAAATAAAGAGAAAATAGGATTTTAGCAAAATGGAATGCAATATAGTCTCATAAGGTGCTGAGGAGACGACTAACATGGTTGCAAGCAAGCAGTTATTGGTTTGAACATCACTTCGTGATTGGAAAATCAGGTTAGGTTAACACCCCTTGATATATTATAATACTAATTTAGACATAAATATAAATAGAAATTCTTTGCGTATGAACACTTCAGATTCCATGAGGGAATATAAAAAACATTATGTTTGTTCTCGTTTGTGTTATTATACATGTTGGTAACCCTATAAGATTGGGAAGTAGGATACATGCGAACTTGCTGTCGAAATATCTTCACTGTTTAGGGGGGGGGGGGGGTAGATAGATGTTAGATAATGCTGTGGTTGTCAGGTCAATTTAACCTGTAAACTAGGTCAAAACTTCCCAACAAAACATAATGTTCTCCCAATGATTATTAGCTTATGTCTTGAAAACTATTTCTTCATTCTATAAAGTAGTAAGGATTGTTCACCAGTGCTATGGTTGTCGTTCATCGTCACGGTGGTAGTATTCTTTTTAAGCCAACTGGGTGTGCCTGATGCTAAATACCTCAAATATCTACTATACCCAATACAGAATATAACGGCGTTGGAGCACAGCCCTAGAGTTTGGACAATGATTGATGATGTGATTAATATTTTCAGAGATTTTTTTTATGAGGACACTAGTCTGTCAAAGCATACTGATCTCTACCTTTTGTTGTTGCTGTCGCTGAGTTAAGTGGATGAGTCCATGGTTGAGATGCACATTGTGTTTATTGAATGCTTGACTCATCATTATTATTACCTTAGCAAAGGTATTTATATTGCTATGGTCTTAGTTACTAGGCATATATGAATTGTGTCAGTTTTTTGAATATTTAATTAACATGCATATCCATCCCTGCTGTTATCTATGCGCTATACACAACCATTTCACTGTTGTTATGGGCCTGGTCTTGTTACTAGACATATACACACCCATGGTTAAAATCATGGCATATCTATCCATGTTGTTATTGTTGCAATATACACTATTATGTCACTGTTGCTGTGGACGTGGTCTTGTTGCTGTGTAGATGGGACCGTTTTTGGTTGTTTGTCCACTTGCCTATCTATACTTGCTGTAATTTTTGCAATATAGGTCATTATTTTACTGTTGCTACGGGGGTCTCGTTGCTATGCATATCTATCTATATTTTGGTTGTGTATCCACTTGCCTATCTCAGTTGTTGGGGTTTTTATTTCAATATCGACCATCATTTGGCTGTAATTATGAATGTGGTGTTGTTGCCATGCACAAAGGTCAATGCTTGATTGTTTATCCAATAGCCTAGTCATCAATCCCATTCACGTAGTGTTATTTTAGATTTAACCCTTTGACTAAAATCATATTTTGACCTTATTTGCACCAAGGAGATCGTCATGTCTTATGTAATTCATCTTCTACCTATATTCAGAATGATCACTTATAACATTTAAAGGTGTATTAGGCTTCATATATGCCGTGCTTTGCATTTATGTTACTTTGATATGTAACAGAATATTTTAATATTCATTATAACCAATATATCTTCGTTAACGACTGTTATATTTTATTATTATCATATTATTACATTTTTTTACAATGAAATCAAGTTGTATGCATTAATCTGACAATGTCACACTACTATAAAAAAGTAACGTTACATATTCTGTTTTACATTGGTGTATTACAACATCCAATTATATCCAATACACAAAATACTATATATGAATATATTGTTTACAAGGCCAATAGTTTTACTCACTGATTACAATAAGGTTTGCTTTGTTTTGTTGGGTGTGAAGCTGTAGACATATGTAGAGATGTAGACATATTCATCCTCCTTGTACAGGGACATAACACATGAGACATGATTTACATATCAGGTGGGGATATCGTCATCAAAAGACCGCACACGTTAACATGAAATCTGTTATTCTATTATTTGCATGTAGGTTGTATTATTATTTGTTATTGGATTTGTACATGTATTTTTTTCTATAACGACACAATGAACGGTTTGACTAATCCAGCAATTACGCATCAATAAACAATTTCTTTTCCACGTTATGACACTTATGTTTATATGTGTAGTATGAAAGTAACAAGATCATTAGAGGGCGCTATATCTAGATGTTTACGAAACATGTTGATGTACCGATATCGAAGACAACCCTAGCAAGCACTTACTTAGTGCACACAAGACAAAAATCACCAACAATTAGACAATCTACAATATAGACTCTAACGATGTTTAAGGTAGCAAAAGTCATATCCATATCTATTAAACTGTAATGCTACCACCATAATCACAATCATAGAATAGAGAAGATACATTGTTACTCAACTATCATGAATTTTATTTTCAACTAGTTATTTGGCATGGTCTATAAAAGTTACTGGCATCACCTCTTATGTGATGTTTTCCGTTTCCTCTCTCTCTCTCTCTCTCTCTCTCTCTCTCTCTCTCTCTCTCTCTCTCTCTCTCTCTCTCTCTCTCTCTCTCTCTCTCTCTCTCTCTCTCTCTCTCTCTCTCTCTCTCTACAACACCCCCTTCAACCACTCAATATCAACAATGATAATAAAATAAATAAACGCGACCATTGTAAACTACATATACAACTTAAAAGATATGTATAATATACTCTTGTGTTCTAATGTCCTCTTCGTCGATATTTCTGGCCTCGGAAATATCATTTTAAATTAGACACAAACAAAATATGCCTTATGGAGGGGGGGGGCGTCGTAAGTAACGGAAAATCCATTTCAGGTTCTG